>NC_053154.1:176822501-176862501 GCF_016835505.1 Polypterus senegalus
GTTTCAAATAAAAACTAACAGCATCCGATCCCTAGGGTAGTAGTATGTATCGTGATCATGAGTGAGAGAATAAAAGTTTAAAAAAAAAAAGGTAACTTTTACAAGTACAGTACTATAAATGTACATGGTCTGTTACAGATGCAAACCAAATGTATGTGTCTACTGGATAATATTAACAATAAGAGCAGCTCACTACTGAAAATGGCAAATATAGGAGGCAGTTGGGATCAAACCGGTGGCCCCTTGATTACAAGTCCGAAAATCTTACCGCTACGCCACGAAAGCTGTTGTATTGTCCTTGAACCTTTTATAAAAGTGTTTATTTGATCTTTGGACTTCAGGCTTCACACATTCTACACTTTATGCCTACATTTTGTAATATTTATTACTAAAATATGAAAAAGTTTTCTGTTTTAACAATGTGTTTACACAGATTACTGTAGAAAGGGAACTCGCATGAAATGCATGTGTTCCAAGTAACGATCTATTATTTCCCCTCTAAAATTCCAGCAGTTCACTCACTCCCAGATAATCAAACAAGGCATGAGGTGGGGGAATTCTGTGAACTTTCTGCGATGGTGGGGGGATGGAATAGCCGGCTGCTTGCTGCTTGTCTTAATCGGCACATTTACAGGACAAAAGACGCTGATGGAGAGGTGCGAATGGATTTAAGGTGGGCCGGATTTACGAGTTTTCTCGTAGGCTCTGGTAATTCTTGTGTTAATGTCAATGTGGAAATGCATTATAGATGTGCTACTCTTGTATTCCAATACAGTATTACACAGTTTATGTCAAACTTGGCATTTTAAATGAAAAGATAACCCTGATATCAAGTACACTTAACACTGTTCATTTTGGAGAATGCATAATGATCTGACATGTACAGTCTTCCCACTCTTTAAAAGCATATTGTATTCCTGTAAAAGCCCCCATAAATTTTCCTAAAATAACACCAGATTCCATTAAATTTAAATAACAGATGGCAGAGTACCGCTGAATTTTTTATTTTTTTTCGCTGTTTGAGTTTGCCATTACTATAATGATAAAAGTATAAAAAAACATACAAAACGTACAAGTAAGTTTGAATATATTCGAAAACTTAATTATTTTTTATTTGAATATTCAAATCTTATTTTTGGATAATTTGGCAGCCCTACAAAACATGCCTGAAACACTATGGTTCTGGACTAGACACTTTACAAGGAAAACACCTCTAGGTACCTGGGATCATGAGAGGGACCATGTTGGGACACAGCCAAGAATTCACAGGAGTTCCCAGTCTTCTGTCCATACTCCATTAGCATACTAATTGGATTTTTCCCAACAGGTACATACTTTGAAGTAGGGGATTGGACTGGGTCTTCAGCAGCTGACTGGGAACAGAAAGGGAAAAAAGTATAAAATCTAAGAAAAATAAAGTCATTAAAATAAACAAAAGCAAAATATTTGCATTACTATGGACAAACCATTTCTGTTTGGTCCCCATTTTTAACAACTCTTTGTTACAATCTTATACCGTCTTACCAAGAGAAAACACTCTAAGAAAATGGTCATTACTTGTATGTATTGCGACAATTAATGAAATAAACAGCAAACAAGTTCAGGGTTTATTCATAGAGCCTAAGCTCTAAAACCCACTGCCGCACTTACAACAGATTTGATATTCTGCAACCTAGATTACTTTTTTGTCTAATTCCTATGCAGTTCCTAAAAGTTGAAGGTACTTGCTTGGCTCTTTTCAGCAGTGGCTGATGTGCAGTATAATGAAATTCAGACTCATCCACATCTAAGAAACAATGAGTTTATAAAGAATGACATGATCATAATAGATTACTCGATTTATTTTACCATGTCCATCTACTGTATTCTCTGACATTACTGTTCAGTTACTTAAAAATAATTATTCTTTAAATAAACATTAAAAAATTAAAATCCAAACATTGCTATATCAGCACCATGTGAATTAATGTTTACCAAAATTGTTCAGGGTATTTCCATCCATCCATTATCCAACCCACCATATCCTAACTACAGGGTCACGGGGGTCTGCTGGAGCCAATCCCAGCCAATACAGGGCGCAAGGCAGGAAACAAACCCTGGGCAGTGCGCCAGCCCACCGCAGGGTGAGCACAAACGCACACACACCAAGCATACACTAGGGACAATTTAGAATCACCAATGCACCTAACCTGCAAGTCTTTGGACTGTGGGAGGAAACCGGAGTACCTGGAGGAAATCCACGCAGACACAGGGTGAACATGCAAACTCCACGAGGGGTGACCCGGGAAGTGAACCCATTATCCATTTACAAAATAAAGATGCTTCTAGACAAAAATAATGTTCAAAGCAGGTTTGTCAGAAAATCACTTTGTCAGATCTATGACATTAGCTGTTGTTAGGATGTAGGGTATGCTTTAATTAGTATATGGAGGAAACATTTGCTGATTAGTAACACTTACTGAAGAGTATAGGGTCTGACAATGGGTCCAAGGATTTCATCCCAATACCTAATGGCAGTCAAGATGCCGTTGTCTAGCCTATAGAGGTCTGTGTCCCCCTCCATAGATATGCCTCCCCGGACCATCACTGACCCACCACCAAAATGTTCATACTGACCAATATTATAGGCAGCATAACATTCTCCATTGCTTGTCCAGACCCTTTCATGTCTGTCACATGTGCTCAGGGTGAACCTGCGCTCATCTGTGAAAAGCACAGGGCACCAGTGGTGGACCTGCCAATTCTGGTATCCTATGGCAAATGTCAATCAAGCACAGCACCCACTAGAGGATGTAGGGCCTCATGATGTCTGTTTCTGACTGCTTGGTCAGAGACATTCACGCCAGTGGCCTGTTGCAGGTCATTTTGTATGGCTCTAGTAGTGCTCATCCTGTTCCTCCTTGCCCAATGAAGCAGATACCAGTCCTGCTGATGGGTTAAGGGTCCAGCTCTCCTACAGTAACTGCCTGTCTCCTGGAATTTCCTCCATGCCCTTGAGACTGTGCTGGGAGACACAGCAAACCTTCTGGCAATGGTACGTATTTATGTGCCATCCTGGAGAAGTTGGACTACCTGTGCAACCTCTGTAGCACGGGTGTCGAACTCCGGGCCTAGAGAGCCGCAGTGGCTGCAGATTTTCATTCTCACCCTTTTCCTAATCAGTGACCAGTTTTCACTGCTAATTAACTCCTTTTCCCTTCATTTTAATAGCCCTGTTTTTAAGGATTCAGTCCTCTCAATTGATTCTTTTTTTCATTAATTGGCAGCCAAACAGAAATGAGACGTTAAACGAGCCAACAGATGCCAATTAAACTGGGGCTTCAAACTCCAACCAGTTCCTTAATGAGAAGCCAATTCTTGCTGTTAATTAAACCCATTATTTAATTCCACGGCTTGCTGCTACTCTCATTCTGCTACAGCAGACATTTCCAAAACTGTTGATTTTCTGTTTCTGATTATTGACCTGAGAGATCAATCTTACCGAGACCTTCACCTTTCTTTATGTTCAGATAATGTGATTAGCTGGTCACCTGTTTACTTGTTTTGTGTCTCATTATTGTTTGGCTGCTAATTAAGGAAAAAAAAAAAGAACTAAGGGGTCCGAGTCGAGTTCATTAAAACGAAGGCAAAAGAAGTTAATTAGCAGCAAAAACAGGTCACTAATTAAGAAGGTGGTTAAAATGAAAACCTGTTAAGATGACTATTCTTCCTAAGCTCCTTTTTTTATTTCAAAACATACCAATATACATTAATAAATCGTTCTTTAAGCAATTAGATTCAACAATAACCTCATTTATTTGGAATTCTAAACATCCACGCATCAAAAGAGCGACCCTACAAAGACAAAAAGGCAGAAGGTGGCATGGCTCTACCTAACTTCCAGTTTTATTACTGGGCGGCAAATATACAGGCGATAAGAACCTGGACACAAATAGAAGAACATACACAGGCATGGACCACAATAGAAGTAAAATCCTGCAGTACTTCTTTGTATTCCCTGCTCTGCGCTCCAATAAACACACGTTATCGGCAATACACTAATAACCTAATTGTGCTCCACTCACTTAGAATCTGGAACCAATGTAGAAAGCATTTTAAGAAGGAGAAGCTTCTTTCTGTGGCACCCCTGCAAAAGAACCACCTCTTTCAACCCTCACAAACATATGCAGTTTTTAATATCTGGAAAAATTTGGACTTAACTTGTTAAGAGATCTTTATATAGACAACGTCCTTTGCATCCTATGAACAATTACAGTCCAAATTTAACATTCCAGCTACAAATTTCTTTCACTATCTTCAAATCAGGAACTTTGTTAAACAGAACCTTCCAGATTTTCCTCATCTTGCACCCTCATCCACGCTGGAAAAAGTATTGCTCAATTTCAAGGAGTTAGACTCCATCTCTACAATATATAAAATCCTTTTACAATCCCTTCCTTTCAAAGATCCAAGAGGACACTGGGAAAATGACCTCTCAATTAATATATCAGAAAAGGAGTGGAAAGTAGCAATGCAGAGAATTCACTCAAGCTCCATATGCGCAAAGCATACAATTATACAACTCAAAATTATATATCGAGCACATCTGTCTCGACTAAAACTCTCCAAAATGTTTCCAGGGCATGATCCAACCTGCGAACGTTGCACCAAGCCCCAGCCTCACTGGGTCACATGTTCTGGGCCTGCACCAAATTAACATTATTCTGGACAAAAATTTTTAATTACCTCTCAGACAGTCTTGGACTCACAATCCCTCCTAACCCATTAACAGCTGTGTTTGGGGTTCTTCCAGAGGGTCTTAAGGTGGAGAAAGACAAACAAATTGTGATTGCATTCACTACACTGTTGGCACGCAGACTTATTCTGATAAACTGGAAGAACCCAAACTCTCCTCTTTTAAGTCAGTGGGAAACCGATGTGTTATATTATTTAAAATTGGAAAAATCAAATACTCAGTTAGAGGATCTGTGCAGACTTTTTTCAAAACATGGCAGGATCTAATCAGTAATATTTTGAAATGAGTTTATAAAGCACAGAGAATTTGTTGATTTAGGTATTTTTTACAAGCCTTAAATTTTACACCATTTGGCTTGCTCTCTCTCTCAAGGGTGGGGATCGATCTGTTCTTAGCATAATTTTTTTTTGTAAAAACTTGATTACTATGTATTGATTATAATAAAATTAATAAATAAAAAAAAAAAAAAAAAATGAAAACCTGCAGCCATTACAGCCCAACAGGACCGGAGTTTGACACCCATGCTCTGTAGGGTCCAGGTATTGCCTCATACTACCAGTAGTGACACTGACTGTAGCCAAATGCAAAACTACTGAAAAAATAGTCAGAAAAGATGATGAGGGAAAATGTCAGTGGCCTCCACCTGTTAAACCATTCCTGTTTTGGGGACCATCTCATTGTTGCCCTCTAGTGCACCTGTTGTTAATTTCTTTGACACAAAACCAGCTGAAACTGATTAACAACTCCCTGTGCTACTTAACTGACCAGATCAATATCCCAGAACTTTCACTGACTTGATGCTATACTTTGATTAAAAAGTGTTCCTTTAATTTTCTGAGCAGTATATTTATTTACTAAACAAGTGAAATTAATTTAAATTTTGTGAACAGCACAAATTCAATATTTGCAGATTCATTTTTAATAATGAAATATGCAGTTTACGCAACCCTGCTTCTATGCACTTTCATTAATGCAATACACATCAATAGGGTTTTGCCTCATGCCTCAACGTATCAAAGGTGAGCCATGTTGATGCTTTGAAACTAAATAAAAGTTTATTTTGGAATCAGAATACAGAGTAGATTATTTTGCTACTGTAGCCACATATACAAAGATAGTCACTTGGTTTGAAACTTGTGTCAATTTTTACTTCCTAAATCTATAGTTGGCACTGTGCCCAGTTTATTGTTTGATATTCGAATTTTCCTCCCATATTACAGACAGGTAGGTGAAAACTGGCCCCAAATTAGTTAAGTGCAGATTTGTGCAACAGTAATGCCTATTCAAGGTTGATTCCACTTCACACCTAGCACATCTGGAATTGGGAAATATTTCCTGTGACACTGAGTGGATAAACCGGTTAGAAAATGGATCAACTGTAGCCATGTCTGTTACATTTAGAGACTGAATATGAAAGCCTTGTTTCCTTCATCTGGGCTGTGTATGGGGCAGAGTTAAAAGCTGATTAACTTTGCAATTATTTCTAATTCCTTCATTCAAACTCATCCGGCTAAGATGTTGGATTTCTCTGGATCCTCAGTTCTTGTAAATGATCCTTCAATTAGCTGTGAACTACCCAATCTCACCGAGATTGCACAGGTAGTAAACCATCTGAGGGTAGGAAAGGCTGTACAGATCTGCGGTATATGGGTTGAAATTCTCTAGGCTGGTAGTAAAGCTTTCCTACTGTCGCTACAAGCAATCTTTGCTTCAAACTGGGAGATGGGCGTCAACTCAACTGACTGGAAAACAAAACTTGTCGTCCCTATCTGGAAAGGGAACAGTTGTTGCTTGGACTGTGACTACTACAGGTGGATAACACTGCTTTTGGTGCCGGGTAAGATCCTTGCCAGTGTCATCTTCAACAGGATCTGTGATCACTTGCTCACCTGCCAGTGACCAGACCAGTCTGGTTTTACACCTAAGAAGTCTACCATTGACCACATCCTGGTATTGAGGATTCTTATTGACCGCAAACGCAAATAATGGCAAAGTTTCTTTGCAGCCTTTGTGCTCGACTCAGTTGATCAAGCTGCCCTGTTGGACATCCTGAGGCTTCACGGGATCCCCCCATTTTGCTGGATATTATGGACTGTCTGTACACTGGTACTGAGAGTTCTGTGCAGAGTGGAGGCAGAGATTCTGAGTTTTTTCCCCAGTTGATTCTGGGGTTCATCAGGGGCATGTTCTTGCTCCAACTCCATTCATTGCTTGCATGGACTGGTGTTGGGCAGGATGGTGGCGTCCAGCAGCTATAGGGCATCTGTTGGTGAAGAAAGAATCACTAATCCTGACTTTGCAAACGATGCTCTGATCTTCACAAAGTCAATGGAGGCTCTGATCAGGACTCTTAAGAGACTGAGCAAGGAGTCTGAGTGCCTGGGCTTGTGAATGTCCAGGATAAAAACCAAGATACAGGCCTTTAATAACCTCTTGAGTGTCAGTTACGATACTATGGCCATGTGGCACGATTCCCCAAGGGTGATCAGGCTTGCAGGATCCTCTATGGGGAGGATCCAAGCAGCTGGACTAGTCCAAGGGGATGATGCCCACGTAACACTTGGCTGCTGCAGTTACAGTAAGTTCTGGAGGGTACAATTGAACCGTATTTCTGCCTGGGGGGTTACCAATCGGGATCCTGAGCCGTTTCATCATGTTGTGGGTACGGCAACACACTGCACCAGTCCACATTCCCCAATCTGACCTGACCTTCAAATGTAAAACATCAATAATAATAATAATTTGTTTTATTTAAGGCACTTTACATTTGTAGTAAACCTCAAAGTTCTACATAAAAAAACAATTAAACAAAGACACAACAAGATAAAAACAAAGATAAAACAATAATTAGAGGCAATTTTGTTAATATGCTTTCCTAAATAGAAAAGTCTTTAACTGTTTTTTAAAACAGCCCACAATCTGCGGTGTTGTGATTCTCTGGTATGGCATTCCAGAGCCGTGGAGCAGCAACAGCAAAGGCTCAGTCACCCACTGCACGAAGTTTAGTCAGAGGGGGGTGAAGGTGATAGGCATTTGCAAGATAAAGGTTTGTTGAAGTGGACTGCAATATAAGAAGTTCCTTAAGATATTGTGGAGCATTTCAATGGATACACTGATGAGTGATCAAACAAAGTTTGTATTCAATACGGAGGTGAATAGGGAGTCTATTTTGACACCCAAATTAGTAACAGAAGGGGAGAAAGTAATAGTATCTCCATAAATAATACAATTTATGGAGGAACGAAGTTGATGGGGGATACGAATTAAAAGAGTTTCAGTTTTGGTGCTGTTTAACTTAAGAAAGTTCTTGGATATCCAAGCCTCAATCTCATCCAAGCATTACAATTTAAAACAATTACAAGTCACAACCAATTGTGCTCTTAAACATACACAAATCACATACATTTACTTGTGATGCATAAAAGTAGTAATAATGGATAGTCTTTACCATTCATGATATTCTGAATGATGTAGAGGATATTGCAACAACAAAATGGTAGCTGGTTTCTTCACTCACTAAAAACTATTGAAAATGACTCTCATGTGAATGATTTTATTTTAATGGAATTAAAATAGCGATTTTAGGAGTCTTTTCAATGTTAGGAACATTTTTTCAAGCTGCTTTTGGGAATGAACAACTTCTCACGAGTCAAGTACAGGTACAGTTTCTGTACTGCATCTTCATTCTCATTACTACCCTAAACAGTAAACAGTAGTTTAGAGGAATGTAAGATTTATGTAATGAGCAAAAAAAAAAAATAATAATTAAAATTATTTTAATTCCTCAAGCTCCCCCTGCACAAGCTGTAAAGAATTAAGTCAGATTTTGTGAGAATGCAGGTCTCTTCTACAGTCAATAAGCAAAGAGCCAGAACTAGCTAACAGAAATTTTAGTCATTTTAACATTGTGAAAGCACACACACTGCCAAACGCATGAAAGGCTAATACACCATACATGTTGTGTAACTAGCTAGCAGAAATGAAGGCCTTGAAGAATGTTAAAAGCCTTGCTTTTTTCATAAAACCATTGGTAGATATAAACATGGCCAAATGGTCTTCAAAATGTATAATTTTCTTTTTCTTTTTTATTATTTTGCCTATACTTTTCACTAGTTTTATTCACCAGTAAGAAAATCTGGTCAAATCTGATAAGAAATTATTTTGTGTTGTAGATTACACCATAGTAAACATTTTGAGTTCTTCTGGTTTCAAAAAAACATGCAAATTTACAATTGAGCACCATTAAATTAATGTAAAAATCATTAACAATTATAAGAATCAAATGAGATTTAAAAATATTGCGATAACTTTTTTATCCATTATACACTGTATATCCCAGTGCTAGTTTAAATCCACCATTTTATGCTTACAGTTTTAGCATGTTCAGGATAGTAACAAAAAAGGCAATCTGAATAAGCGATTAAATACCCTCATTAATGCATCAATTACAACATATAAATCATAAAATATAAAAACTAAAGTTTTGTTGTGGGTACTTACTATATCGGCTCCTGTGACATGCTCCATACTGTCTGAATCTGAGATATCACATGACTCGCTGCTGACCTCTGCTTCCTTAAGAAGCAGTTTCATGGCACTTGCTGCTGCATCCTTCTTTGCAGTCTTCTTGCTGTTTGCTTCTGCTACTGGAAATCTCCGATTACCCAGCAGTACCTGCATCTGAAATCTGAATGAAGCAACTCAGTGAGAAACTAAAGCTATGCCAAAGTTAGAAAAATCAAGCATATTATTAGTGTGTGTTACAATAGAATTTACCTGGGATCATGGGAGGGCCCAGTCTGGTTCAGCAGCACAAAATCACAATTTTGACCCATGTATTGTGCATATTCAATAAGTCCACTAACTGGGTTTTTACAGCGCACCTCTAGAAGTTTCTGCAGAGGTCCACCTCCTTGTACCATGCTGCGAGGGAATCCTGGATCTGCAGTAATAGCATTCAGGTATGGCGGAATGTCATCAGAAGCCCACTGACCATCCTCCATGCTGTTGCAAACAGCTGTTTGAGGTGTTGCCAAGGTTGAGCTTGCACTCGTGTTAGACTCCAAAGCTGGTAATCCAGAGGATTCAGCTACAAGCTGTCCATTTCCCACATCTGTTGAACTGTCAATAGCGGACTGGCAATCAAGAATGTCAGAGGACTCAAAATGAACTTGTCCTGTGGCCACTGCAGAAATTTGTTGCCCATGCACATCAGCAGCTTTTTTATGCCGGTTCATACGTTCCCTCTTCTTGTCAGTAAGATCCCATGTATTGCTCTTGGTCTGATCCCTATCTAAGTCACCCTGATTTTCTAGCTCAATGAGAGTGGAGTTTACTTGCTTTGCTGTTCTAAACCCTAGGTTCTTTGATATGCTGAGAGCAGTAGATTTACCTGCATTAAACAGGTACTCACATATTTTTTCTTTAATGTCATACATGTTGAGAATTTCTGTCTGTGTCTCTTCACTACTGCTGCTGTTTTCAGATTCTTCCTCCCAGGTTTCCTCCTCCTCCTCTTCTTCTTCTTCGTTACTTTTGTCCTCTTCAAAACTCTGTGAGGAGACCACTGAAGATACTTCACTTTGAGTGCTAACAGCACAGCAATGAGTATCCAATGTTATATTTTCTCCTGACTGTACAGCTGCAGGCCCTGCCCTACCTTCTACCTTTAAAGGAGCTAAACTCCAAAGTGGAGGTTTATCTCCTTCACTCTGGACACGACCTTGACTTTTAAGAGAGTAGAGGAATCTATTGACAACTTTCTTTTTAATTTTTAATTGCCTGGCAATTTTGAAGGCCGGAATGTTTTCACCTGGTGCTAGAGTTTCCAATATACCCAAAATATCTTGATTGTTGTCTTCCTCTTTAATAGACAGTTGATGAAAATGATTAGTTAGGGAATTAACTGGTAACTGCTGCCTCCTCTTGCTGAAGGGTCTGTTTCTATGAGTCTTATTGTGGTAATTATTTGAAAAGTGGTTCCTAGAATGATAGGCCTGTTGGTTGAACCATGAGCTACAATTAGTGCTTTCTTGACTGAAGGTAGGGTGTCTCTCTGTTGGCAACTGAACAGGTTGCTCTTGCCGAGGGAAAGGTATTGATGCATCTGGCAGCAATGGCTGCCTCCTGTACTGTGGTGCCTCACTGTTCTGCCCTGTTAAAAACTGGACCTGCTGCCTGTGAAAGTCAGTGTTAGGTAAAATATCTGGAGTAGAACTAAATTGAACTAATCGAGCTGCAGAAAGGTTGCTTTGATGATTCAAGTATCCTCGACTATGATTGCCGTGAAAATGGCTACGATTCCTATTGTTAGAAGAGGGGCACGATGCTCTTGCACGGCCACCACCTCTGTTCATAGCGTGTGGAGGATTTCAGAATGTGTGCCGACGTGCGTCTGCACTGGATATAAAGAGATTTCCACAATTCTTTCTTGATACTGCAATCTCTCCTTAGCAGAATCCTACAAAAGAAATAAATTAAGTATAATTTAAGCAATGTTCAAGCACACAAAAAAGGCACACTAATCCCCTTAACCACACTGAATTTGCAAAGAAGGTACACAAATGATTTGGGTTTTTTTTTGGTACATTCCGGGTATCACAGGCCTTGTGTTGCCAATAAGCAGCATGCCAGGGCTTGACTCTGACAGCAGTTCACATGTCCAAGACTATAAGATTCCTGCTGGAAACAATTTTGGCAGTACACTGAAATATTTTACTCATAAATGCCTTTTTGCTAATGTTTTACAAAAAAATCTCCATTCTATTATTTGCACTGCTTTTTATTTAACAGGTGTATTAATACATATTCTAAAGCTTTCTCCACACCCTAGAAGTATCATTTTGTTCCTGATCTTCTTCCATTTCACTCTTAAACAAAATATTCCTGATTAGTTGTTGTAAGACCATTAAGTATTTATTCAAGCAAAAATTCCACTCTCCAAATCCAATGGCTTTAAAGTTGCAATTTTAAATAGTTTTTCAATGGTATGAAAGCATACTTAGCAACCTCAACCAACAGATGTCTTTGGGAGGCTGCGGACTTCACACAAAACTTAAACAAAGGTGAAATGAAACATTAAGGTTACATGTGTTATATTTTTTCTCAATCTGTTATGATTTGAAGTTGTTGTATACAAATTTTTAAAAAAAATTTAAGGAGAAAATACTTAAAGACCATTACAATGCAACATTAAGTACTTTCAGAAGCTCCTTTTGTGCAACGGAAAGCTCCTTTTTTGTAATGGGAACAGACTCACTAAACCACAACTTATCCTTCTATATAAAAGTGGTCGGGATTGTCCTTCCGTCCCATGAGTGCTACGCAGGCGCGGAGTTTCACACACGCCCCATCCATTTTGCAATGCATGATGGGATTTGTAGTTTCTTTTTTCCAGGTAAAAGACAATTTTCTACACCAGACTGTGCGATATCTTCTTCTTCTTTCTTACTATATAAAAGCGATCAGGATTGTCCTTCCGTCCCCTGAGTGGAAAGCGTAGCGGTATTCCGCTTATCACAGACTTACTACTTGCAGCTTGCGGTACGAAGCGACATGATGTGAGCAGAGTTCTGGTGCTCCCATCGCTCCTTGCTTTTGCGCTGCGCGCTGGAAAAATAGACAAAATTATGTCTCAGGAAATAATTAATGTTGATGGAGTACAAATGCCTCACCGCGTAGTAAATATCAGGGGGGTTCAAAAGGGCGACCTCAATATAGAAAAAAAGTTTAAATTTCATCACAAAAATAACAGAAACAACGATTATTAAAGTAATATCGCTCAAATGCAATATAACCAAATTAATGAGTTTGTATAAAATATCAAATTGATCTACATATTGAATTGCCTTAAGAAGTGGTCGCCTTAAAAGGCGGACCAGCCTAGTATAAAATAATGGGCAAAGACTTCATGTATTTTGCACCAGTGGAAAGGCACACAAAGAGAAGGGGGCTAGAGAAGAGAGTGGGGTGTGGGAATTAAAGAGAGATTATGCTTAATGTGCTTAAGTAATTGTGACTAATTTTGAATGGGTTTCATATATGCATTACAGGCATGAGAAGTGTACCGGTTCCACTTTCCCTTTTGATCATGTCACTTTCTATGCACAAAGAAATCCTTTTTTTGGAGGAGTCTCTATGCAAACCGCCAAGATGAAAAAAGGAAAAATAATAATGAAGCATACAAATGCACATGTAGTAGCACTTAGAACTTTTAAACTATGTTTGAATATATTTGAATATTTACATATTTTTAATAGTTTTGGTATAATCTGAAATCTCTACTTCACATTAGCATAT
The DNA here is from genome assembly GCF_016835505.1 of Polypterus senegalus. Taxonomy (NCBI): domain Eukaryota; kingdom Metazoa; phylum Chordata; class Cladistia; order Polypteriformes; family Polypteridae; genus Polypterus; species Polypterus senegalus. The sequence continues at coordinate 176,835,535 of NC_053154.1, forward strand.
ACCCAGCCACAGGGGATGCACAAACCAGTGTGTTTCTTCATGCCACTCCCAAGCCCAGATAAATGGGGAGGGTTATGTCAGGAAGGGCATCCAGTTTAAAATTTTGCCAGATCAACATGCGGACTACAATACAGATTTCCATAACGGATCGGTCGGGTCCCGGGTTAACAATTCAAAATGTTCTATCACGTGTGGATGGGAGGAGAAATGGGGCATTGGTTATTCTAAAGGAACAGTATGTCAAGAGTGTTTTGGAAGTGAAAAGAGTGTCAGACAGAGTAATGATTATGAAGCTGGAAATTGGAAGTGTGATGATGAATGTTGTTAGTGCATATGCCCCGCATGTTGGGTGTGCGATGGATGAGAAAGAAGATTTCTGGAGTGAGTTGGATGAAGTGAAGGACAGTGTACCCAAGGGACAGAAAGTGGTGATTGGAGCAGATTTCAAGTGACATATTGATGAAGGGAACAGAGAAGACAAGGAGGTGGTGGGTAGGTGTGGTGTCAAGGAGAGGAATGTCAGATGATAGTGGATTTTGCAAAAAAGATGGGCATGGCTATAGTGAATACTTTTTTTAAAAAGAGGGAGGAACATAGGGTGACGTACAAGGGTGGAGGAGGTTGCACACAGGTAGATTATATCCTATGCAGAAGAGTCAATCTGAAGGAGATTAAAGCCTGCAAAGTGTTAGCCGGGGAAAGTGTAGTTAGACAGCATAGGATCTGTAGAATGATGTTGGAGAATAAGAAGAGGAGGAGAGTGAGGGCAGAGCCAATGATCAAATGGTGGAAGTTGAAAAAGGAAGAAAGCAAGGTTGAGTTTAGGGAGGAGATAAGACAGACACTGGGTGGCAATGAAGAGCTACCAGACAGCTGGGCAACTTCAGCAGAAGTAGTAAAGGTGACATCAATTAGGGTGCTTGGCGTAACATCTGGACAGAGGAAGGAGGAAAAGGAAACCTGGTGGTGGAATAGAGAAGTACAGGAGAGTATACAGAGGAAAAGGATTTCCAAGAATAAGTGGAATAGTCAGAGAGATACTGAAAGTAGACAAGAGTACAAGAAGATAACGCACAAGGTGAAGAGGGAGGTGGCGAAAGGCTAATAGTATGAGAGCTTGCACACCTAGGAGGGAGAAAGGGACCTGTACCGAATGGCTAGACAGGGGGGCCGAGCAGGGAAAGATTTGCAGCAGGTTAGGGTCATAAAGGATAAAGATGGAAACATACTTACAAGAGAGGAGGGTGAGTTGAGTAGACAGAAAGAGTACTTAGAGAGGCTGATGAATAAAGAGAATGAGAGAGAGAAGTTTGGGTGATGTGGTGATAGTGAATCAGGAAGTGAACCGGATTAGCAAGGAGGAAGTAAGGACAACTATGAAGAGGATGAAGAATGGAAAGGCTGTTGGTCCAGATGACATACTTGTGGAAGCATAGAGGTGTTCAGGAGAGATGTCAGTGTAGTTTTTAACCAGATTTTTTAATGGAATCTTGGAAAGCAAGAGGATGCCTGAGGATTGGAGAAGTGTACTAGTACTGATTTTTAAGAACAAGGGGAATGTACAGAGCTGTATTAACTACAGAGGGATAAAATTGATAAGCCACAGCATGAAGTTATGGGAAAGAGTAATGGAAGCTAGGAGTTGCATTTTGTCTTTGTGGACCTGGAGAAAGCATATGACAGGGTGCCTCGAGAGGAGCTGTGGTATTATATGAGGAAGTCAGGAGTGGCAGAGAAGTACATAAGAGTTGTACAGGATATGTACGAGGGAAGTGCGACAGTGGTGAGGTCTGCGGTAGGAATGACGGATGCATTCAACGTGGAGGTAGGATTACATCAGGGATCAGCTCTGAGCTCTTTCTTATTTGCAATGGTGATGGACAGGTTGACAGATGAAATTAGACAGGAGTCCCCTTGGACTATGATGTTTGCTGATGACATTGTGATCTGTAGCGAGAGTAGGGAGCAGGTTGAGGAGACCCTGGAGAGGTGGAGATATCCTCTACAGAGGAGAGGAATGAAGGTCAGTAGGAACATGTGTGTGAATGAGAGGATGGATAGTGGAATGGTGATGATGCAGGGAGTAGAGTTGGCAAAGATGGATGAGTTTCAATACTTGGGATTAACAGTACAGTGTAACTGGGATTATGGAGGAGAGGTGAAAAAGAGTGCAGGCAGGGTGGAATGAGTGGAGAAGAGTGTCAGGAGTGATTTGTGATAGATGGTGATCAGCAAGAGTGAAAGGGAAATCTACAGGACGATAGTGAAACCTGCTTTGTTACATGGGTTGGATATGGTGGCATTGACCAGAAAGCGGGAGACAGAGCTGGAGGTGGCAGAGTTAACAATACTAAGATTTGCATTGGGTGTGACGAGGACGGACAGGATTAGAAATGAATGCATTAGAGGGTCGACTCAGCCTGGAAGGTTGGCAGACAAAGTCAGAGAGGCAAGACTGCTCTGGTTTGGGCATGTGCAGAGGAGAGATGCTGGGTAAATTGGGAAAAGGATGTTAAAGATAGAGCTGTCAGGCAAAAGGTAAAGAGGAAGGCCTAAGAGAAGGTTTATGGATGTGGTGAGAGAGGACATGCAGGAGACTGGTGTGACAGAGCAAGATGTAGATAACATGAAGATATGGAGCAAGAATACCAACTGTTGAAATCCTTAACAGGAGCAGCCGAAAGAAGAAAATGACTTCACATTAGCATAAATTTTCTGTCAAATTGTAGGCCCAGACTCTCTGGTATGATTTCAACAAAAGTCCATTTCGTTTAATTAGATGTGAAAAAGCCAGTCACACCTGGTGTGGATGAAAACAACTGTACTGAGAGCCTTTGAAAAGGGTGGTCTCAGTGCAGTACCATGTGATCCCTGGAGCTGTTCGCATGAGATATGAATGTAATTCGACCCAAGACCTATCTATCTACTACAAGAAATAGAATACACTATGGGTGAAATTGAGCATGCTGTGGTAATCACACTAAGCATCCGCTGTTGGTAATAGGGAATCTCCTTCACAACAAAATAAGTTAAGGGTTAACATGGATCATTAAAAACAATACAAAATGAACAAATAAAAACGCACATACAGTAGGAAACAAATGTAGCACAATTCGCATAAAACAAGTTGCACAATTATTAGTCAATCAATGCAGGTCAAGCACCTGTTTCAGGCTCACCATTTCAATTAGACAACAGTTGTAAATTCACTTGTGATTGTGTTGATCAAAATACATACAGAAGTGGCAAAAAATGAACAGCAGTGCCTTTGAGAACAACGAACAAACCCCTAATCTTGCACTATAAAAATGTGTACGTAGGTGAGGCGGAGCATCCTCCAAATCCGAATACTAACTTTAACATATGCAATAAATGTTACTCAAACTATCCAAAATGAACGTTATTAACAAATACATACAGGAGTTAAGACAGTATACATGTGATTTGAGATTGTCTAAGTTAAGGTTTTGTTCTTATGGTAGATACTGGAAAGTAAATGTGGAACATCACAAATTTAAATGAAACTTAATTGCAACATTGACTGTCATAAAACTGAAGACCAGGCTTTCTTTTGTAAACTGGCCTATTTCAAATGTGTCCTTTCGTACCAAGCGTAGTAGTACATAATTTTCAAGTAGCCTTCCTCTTGTTCGATAATATGAGTTCTGTTCACACAGCTGTGTTTGGTAAATGAAGTAAAATTATTAGATAATATAACAGTGTGCAAATACAACTGTTGTCACCCATCAAGATATTTTTTCTCTAGAAAATATGCTTCTGCTCATGAAAAAAAGTTCACAACATGGCCGCACATTGTTCATTTATTAAGTTCTCCTGAATGTCTGCAGTATCAAGCACAACGAACCAACTAGAAATTGAAACAAAGTAACAAATCATCCCATGATTCAGAACAAAGCAAATGGACCAAGTATGAAAATGCACCAGCATTACATAAATTTTAGTACTGGAAGTAAACTCTCACCTCACACTCTGAAACCACTTTGCTGTTAAATGCATATAGCTAGGCAGCATGTGTATGATGGCCAGAGCAATGAAGCAACTGGAAGCTGAAGGGAATGTGGAGGTTACAGGATGACTGTTGGGAAGTTATCAGTCATTTGCTTCAGCATCATTTTGGTACTGGTACTAAGGTATGAAAGCTAATAATAAAGTCAAAATTTCAGCATTGATCCAACACTACACCTTACACATGTTTGATAGTGTCATACATGTCTGCTTGGGGAACAGCTAAAGGTTTTGAGTGACTATAATTTTCCACTGAGACATGAGGTGGTGCTGTCTAATAGCGCTCTCTCTCTTCTCCTCTCTCTGCAGAAAGGAAGATTAACACATTTCCATCAATGACGTCACTTGCAGGGTCTGACTACCTGGACCTGCCTCTTCCTCCCAGAATCTTTGTTAAACGGAAGAAACACCATCTTGCGCATTTTAACTGACTGTCTCGTTTTTTCCTAATGGCTTTAGGTGTTAAAAGGATTTAGACAAATAAGTATTAATTTTATAGCCACAACCACACACCCATCCGCAATTTCACTCACACTAATTTGGAATAGCCAACTCTCCTAACCTGCATGCATTTGTGAATGTGACAGGAAACCCCACTTTTACTTGGGTAGGATGTACAAATGCCACATAATCACAATCAAGGAGCTGCTTTTTAAACTTTCTTTTGTATTTGATGGTCATAATTGCTGCTACTGGCTAGATACGAGATACATTCCAAACCGATCCAAGTGGCTTACAGCTTCCCAATGGTTTTTTGACATCTGAAGAAATTAAGGCATTATCTGTTTCAATTTAATTCCCATGGAACAATCAGGAAGCAATACCATATGGCCAGATGGGCCACTTATTGGTTAATCTATACTAATAAAAGGCAAAGCCCTCACTCACTCACTGACTCACTCACTGACTCATCACTAATTCTCCAACTTCCCGTGTAGGTAGAAGGCTGAAATTTGGCAGGCTTATTCCTTACAGCTTACTTACAAAAGTTGGGCAGGTTTCATTTCGAAATTCTACGCATAAGGGTCATAACTGGAAGCTATTTTTCCCCATATAATGTAATGGAGTCTTGAGTTGGAGATGGCCGCGGGGGGCGGAGTTTCGTGTGACATCATCACGCCTCCTACGTAAGTACGTAGAGCACAAGGAAGAACTCCAAACAGCGATCAGCACAAAACGCCATTTCACAATTGAGAAGGCAGAAAAACATTATGAAGCAAATGATGCATACAAGCATATTCATAAGTACAGCTACTGCGGAAACAAAGCACGGCGTGAACCGTAAGTTTATATTAAATTAAGTTCATAGGCTACCACTAGCGCTTGTAATTTAGTGCCTGCCCATATAAGGCCGTCCATCAGCGGCAATCCAATACAAACACTGCCGGTAAATATTCACGTGTGAAGGACTGTGCTTATGCAGAGGAAGATGAGATGGTCAGGGTGGTGTTTGGCACAAACTCATTGAAACTGCGAGAGAAAGTTTTAAGTGCCGGGTCTTAGCTGACATTACACGAGATGGCACCAGTACAGCTGGGAACCTTCGATGCAAGAACACCAAGCGGCTCACGTGAACTGACGCAGTGCACAGACAAAAGCAACAGTTCCAAAGAGTGCTGAACAAAACCGAATTACACAATTGAGAAGGCAGCAAAAAATATGAAGCGTCTTATACATACAATCATATTCATAAGTGCAGCTACTGCGGAAACAAAGCACACGGTGGAAAAAGTGAATGTCCTGCTAAAGGAAGACAGTGTAAAAAAAACCCGTGCATGCAGTTTGTCACATCACAGATAAAAAGGAAGACGAGCTGTTTATTGATGCAGTAAGGAACTAATCGATGAATGAAACCTCTTATCTTTACAACGATTGACAAACACGGAATGTAACTTGAACACATCCTACAAATACGAGCCTGATTGAAAGAAATAATGATAATCAAATCCTTGATGACAGCAACATTCAATAACACTCACAAAACAATTACTGTATATTGACAATCATGTTACGTTATTTTTAAAATGTTCCCTTTTCTTTTCATAACTTCTACTTCTCCACTGCGATACACGGGTATATATATATAAATGTATATATATACCCGATCTACAATACATACTTTAGCATAGACAAGCCACATGCTGTGGCAATTGTAGAGTCTTAAGCCTCTAACGCCGACATTCGAGGTTCGATTCCCGAGAGGGATGTACTGACTATGTACGCGCTACCCGATTCATTTTACCTTCGATCTCCTTGGTTTGGGACGTATGAAAAATATTAGGTTAACGAGAATCATGTTACGTTATTTTAAAATTTTCCCTTTCTTAGCACAAGCACAGCTGAGAAGCTTCGATGCATGTACTCCATAACGCGTTAAAAATAACGCATTTAATCACACTTTCAATTCCAAGCAAACGGAACTTTTGTCAATGCATGATTTCCTGGTACATCCATTACACTGATGCACACATCACAGCTACAAAAATGTTAGAGTCGGAATAAAGCGCTTCCTACGACTGATCATTTCGACTTCCCGAGCGTAAGCCTTGATAAAAGCATGGTTTTGTGCACACTGAAAAGCAAGCAAAATTAGATGCATTACAGAAAGCGGACTTTGTGGCTCTTACTGGGGATCATTGGACTTCCGTGACCGTTAGTAATTCTAAATACATCTAATTACAAAATGTTCAATGATCACACTGTTTTAGCCTAATGTACAAAATAATTTTGGCTAATGTTACTCAGAGTTTAAAGAGTAAGCTGGTCAAATTACCTTTTATGTTTCTGACTTATTTTTTTAAGAAGAAAAACTGCACTTTATGTGAAATTTTGGTTATTATTATTTAAAGACAATACTATTCTGAAAATGTACTTAAAGTACTTAAACTACCACTTTATTTTTAAGTCTGCCCAATTTTAACCAGGGATGATATTTTTGTTTCTGTTTTGAATTCAAATGCAGTTTAAAGGCTTTTTTTCAGAAATTAAAACAGCTTCAGTTTACAATATTCATGTCCATGTCTATTATTTGATTCTGTCGCCCACTAAAACCGCTTTTAAATAAAAAAAAAACATTTGCGATTTGGGGCAAATTTACGTAAGATTACATACGATTAATCAAGATTAATTCTTACACAGCCTCTAATTAATTGGATTAATTTTTTAATCGAGTCCCACCTATATATATATATATGTAGATATATATATGTAGATTTGTATATATATGTGTATATACAGTATATATGTAGATATGTATATGTTGTATATACAGTATGTATATATATGTGTGTGTATATATACAGTATATATATATATATATATATGTATATATATGTTTATATATGTATATATATATATATATATATATATATATATATATATATATATATGCCAGCAACACTCATGACAATGACAAAACAATTACATTGTCAATCATATTACGTTATTATTAAAATTTCTCCTTTTCTTTTACTTCTCTCCAATCGCAGGTATTTTGATATATATATATATATATATATATATATATATATATATATATATATATATAAATAGATAGATATGACAACAACACTCATATCAATGACAAAACAATTACATTAACAATCATCTTACGTTATTTTTAAAATGTTTGCTTTTCTTTTTCATAACTTCTTTAACACACTACTTCTCCGCTGCGAAGCGCGGGTATTCTGCTAGTCAAGCATATAATGATAGGAAGCCTAACTACATTTAGCGAGATAAGACAGTGTAAAACTATGTGGGTGCTGTAAGTCTTGCTCAATGGTCTCAACACAAATCACATGCAAGACTGTTCAAAAGGCTTCCAATGATTTGTGAGGTTGTAAAAATCACATAAAGTATGCTTGCATTTAATCAGGTATCAGTATAAATTAATTATTATTCTGATGCGATAATCAAATTTCCCTCTTCATAATCTCCATCACATGATGCTACTAATATTTCAGGATAATAGTTACAGTAAGATACAGTGGAACTTGGGTCACGAACGTCTCTGAACACAACACAACAACAAATTGTTCGGCAAACTTTTGCATCTGTTCACGACCATACACTCGGGTGACGAACAAGCCAGTTTCCCTTCCGGTCTGTACGCGCTGATGATTTCCACACGTGTTCAGTATCTCCCTGTACTGTACATTGTCCTCGGTGCATCACGCAGAGGGATTCTCCCTCAAAACTGTAACCTCCTCTCAACCCAGCTTCCTCCTGTGTTATAGTGGGTCCACAGCTCCCGTCAAAAAGGCCAGTTTTAATAAATTATCACACACTCGCAGCTTAGCGAGGGGGCGTGGTGGTGTGTGGCAAAAGCGGTTGCTGAGGAGTTTGTGATGTGGGCGTTTCACACCTAAGTGCACAGGTGAGAAGCAGTCCGCATCCGTATTTGTTCCCAGGAGCTGCTGACTGCCACGACTACCACATCCTCTTCATAAATAGAAGCGCGAGTCGGCTAAAGGGAAAAAGAAGAGAACAGGAAAGAATGGGAGGTTGCAGGAGAAGGCAGGAAGCAGGAGGACAAAGCCGGTGCAGGAGGAGAAAGGAGGAGAAAGCCGGTACAGGAGAGAGAGCACGAGAGAGAGAGAGAGAGAGAACACGCGCAGGCAGGCTTGCATGCAGCTGAGCAGGGAGCCTGGGTGTTTGTCTCAGTGTTATTCAATGTTTTTACATTTAGTTTATAATTAACTATTTTTGTGCTTAAAAATCTTTAAAGAAAATATATTTACATACAGTTTGCACGGTCTTGAATGGATTAATTGTATTTACATACAATCCTATGGGGGAAATTACTTTAGGTCACGACCAAATTGGTTTACGACCAGAGTTTTGGAACAAATTACAGTTGTGACCCGAGGTTCCACTGTACAGCAAAATATAAAAACTACCACCAAATAAATTTAAACAAACTTGAAAACCTATATTATCTCTTCTAAACCCTAATTCTTTCAACCAGCTTCTACTTTTATTTCTTTTTAATCTACTTTTTTTGCACACAATGATCTTTTAAAGTTCTACACTTTCTGAGGGTGGGGACAAGGTAGCTAAATAATCAAAGACAGCAATGACAATGTCAAAATCAAGCTCAAGCTAGGACAGCCCAAATCATGATGACATGCATCTCCAATTTAGGAACACACTGAAGAAAGATGCATTTAACAATGCTGTATTGTGGACTCACAATTAAGACACACAACATATTCAGCTAGTTGTGCATCGCCACAAACCTAAATACCACTATACTTTACTGAATACTGAAACTTAAGAATGAAATTAATGTATAAATGTTCCCATATCAGCACAAAACACTCATCATTCAAGTTGCCTATAAAGAATGAATCACAATCCCAAACCACTGGTAAAATTACAGCTTCTAACTGTGTAATTAAAACTGGTGGCATCTTAGAAACAGTTAGCATTTAATGTATGTTAGTGAAAGTAAACTGACAAATGTATGCAGCTTTTTACATACAATATGATTATTACAGTTTGTGGTAACAAAACAGAGGTTAAAATGTGTAATAACCCATAAAAGTGTGTATTTCACACCTACACTGGTTTACTACACTACTTAACATCAAGACAGATTATCTCCTATTGCACTTATTATGATCAGCAATATAGTACACTATACTAAAATACTTTGAATAATACTAAAAAAAAAAAAAAGTGAAGCATACAATGCAAGCCACAAAGCAATTGGTAGCAAGCCAGAAATATTTACCTAACTTTTTCTATTCAGAAGAAGTGCTTTGGTTACTTTCTTGTTGTGTAGTGATTGCTTTTCTTTTAATTGGGAAGCTGTCTGCAAATGTCAAATATAAGCAGACCAGTGAAACATGAATACAGTAATTTTGGTCAGCTAAATAATTGTAAAGACAGGTAAAGACTCACTTTATAAGACAAACTCCCACTATGTAATACTTTCATTTTTAATCTATCACATATGCTGATCCAATGCCTTGGACATCACTTTGACATTTCTTGTAAATGATAATTATGTCACCATAACAATCATAGCTTCAATTAACAAAACTTATCAACAGTGGAATTTAGGGTGATCTTTAACCTGAAGGTTTTAGTAATAAGCAATTTCACAGAGTGGCACATTATTTCTTTTAATTTAACTTACTGCTGAATTTGTTGTTTTTCTGCACTACTAACTATATCCAATTAGTGATGAAAACACTAATACATATGCATATATACATATACATATATATCAGTATTTAAACTGATCTGCGATGATAAAAGACAAGGTGTCCAATCTAATATTGTGTGCTAGAGAGTTCACTGGAAAGAGCACACTTTAGTCAAATTAATTCTGAGTCCAGAAATCTTTTGAAATACTGCAGGAACAATATTTTATGGATCTGATATATATAGTACCATATCATCTAAATATAGTGATATTTTCTGTTCAAGTCCTTCTCTGATAATCCCCTTTTTCTCATAAGCATTTCAAAAGTGAATTGCCAGTGGCTCAATGGCGATTGCAAATAGCAGTGGTGGCACCCTTGTCTAGTACCACATTCTAGTTTGAAATAGTCTGAAATAATGTTGTTAATACAAATGTAAGCTTATGGACTGGTATACAGTAGTTTATCCAATGTAGTGAAAAGGTAGTCCCATTTAAGCATATCAAATGCTTTTTCTTCATCCAATGATAATATCATCTCCGGGGTGTTAGACTTTGTTGGTATGTAGAATATACTACATTAAACATGCATCGAACATTGGAAGCTAAGTGTCTGCCTTATAAATCCAGTTTGGTCTTGTGATATTACAGAAGGACGCACTTTCTCAATCCTTCTACCTAGAACTTTGGAGGCTATCTTAACACCATTATTCAGAAGTGAGATTGGTCTGTATGATGCATATTGTAATAAGCCCTTACTTGTCTTAGGAAAGACTGTAATTAATGCTTGGTGAAAAGTTTAAAGTAGAAATTTAGTGTTTCTGAGAGTGTGGTTTACCCACTTCCTCTGCACTGAGAGTAGTTGTGGTATCTGTAATGTATCCAAAAACACATTAGGTTGTGTCTAGTCTTCTTTACTACGAGTTCTTAAATTCTACTCAGTTTAATCTCTAAATGTGTGCATTATTTTTATGGTCAATGATTTTGTCTCTGTCTGTGTTGGTAATTACAGGCATTGCATTACAAACTTCCTGTTTGTGGATTTGTTGAGCTAAGATCCTATTAGCATTCTCTCTCTGTTCATAGTAATGATCATTATCAACAAAATTTGATAAATTTGTCTGCATGGAAAAACTTAAGTAAGACCTGCATAGATGGTCTACACTTCATCTCACTTTAGCTGGAAGTTTACAATTGTAATTAACATTGTCAAAATAAATATCCATCATAAGCTTCTTTTTCTATTTCAAAGCATTCCCATATACATTACCAAATCATTTTTAAGACGTTAAATTCAATTATAAACTTATTTATTTGGAATTCAAAATATCCACGCTTCCAAAGGGTGACACTACAAAGACCAAAGGCACAAGGTGGCATGGTTCGACCTAACTTTCAATTTTATACTAGGCAACAAATATACAAGCTACATACATTAGACATTGACACAAACAGATGGAACACACGTAGGCTTGGTTCACAACAGAATTAAAATCCTGCAGTACTTTCTTTTTTTCCTTGCTTGGCACCCCAGTAAACACAGGTTATTGCCAATATACTAACAACCAAATTGTGCTTCATTCATTAGAATATGAAACCAATGCAAGAAGTCCTTAAACATAGAGAAGCTTTTATTTGTCGCACCTCTGCACAATAACCACCTTTTTCAACCCTCTCAAACGTACAGTTTTTTAATGTTTGGAAAACATATGGGATTAAATCACTTAGAGATTCATACATAGATAATGTATTTGCATCCTACGAACAATTACACTCCAAATTTAACTTTACATCAACACAATTCTTTCACTACCTCCAAATTAGAAATTTTGCTAAACAAATTCTCCCCAATTTTCCTCACCTCCCACATACTTCTATTCTGGAAGAATAATGGTCAGTCTTGAAGACTCAAAACAGTATTTCAGTAATATATAAAAAATTTTAAAGTCTCTTCCTTTCAAAGATCCAGAGCACAGTCAGTGGGAAAAGGATTTCTTACTCAACATTTCAAAAAAGGAGTGAAAGTCAGCCATGCGCAGAATTCATTCTAGCTCCACATGCACAAAGCATACAATTATTCAACTTAAAATCTTTTTAGCACATCTGTCCAAAACGTTTCCAGGGCAAGATCCAACCTGTGAATATTGCAATCGCGCACCAGCCTCATTGGGCCATATGATCTGGGCATGCACCAAATTAACATCATTCTGGACCAAAAACTTTAAATGCCTTTCAGAAAGCCGTAGTGTCACAATCGCCCCAAATCCCTTAACAGCTGTGTTTAGGGTGCTCTCAGATGGGCTTAAAGTGGAGAAATACAAACAAACTGTAATTGCCTTTACTTCACTATTGGCACATAGACTTACCTTGCTCAACTGGAAGTATCCTAACCCACTTCTTTTAAGTCAGTGGGCAACTAACTTTATACAGTATACTAATTGAAATTGGAAAAAAATCAAATTCTCACTTAGAGGATCTGTTCAAAAACATTTTTAAAACCTGGCAGGATCTAATTAATAAAATTTTAAAATAAGCATTTAAATTAGGGAAAAGGATTTACTCCCCCCCACCCCCCTTTTTTCCTACTCTTAAAAGTTTTACTTTGTCCGATAGCCTAGCTCTCTTTCTCATGGGTAGGGAGGGGTTCATTTGAACTTAGTTTTGTCAAGTTTGACTTGCTTGTATGGAATGTTTATTGCTTTTATTAAATACAATAAAATAAAAAAATGCAATGAATGACCTAAAGTGATGAAAAGGTAAGCAGTAAAATAATATTAAAGATGGGCATTCTTCACGTCCCAAGAGCCAGTTTCTGTAGCCGAGGATCAGACCGCCAAGGTCCCCGCCTTCGGCCACCACCCAACTCACACTGCACCCAACCTCCTTGGCCCCTCCCATAGGTGGTGAGCCCATGGGAAGGAGGACCCACATTACCTCTTCGGGCTGTGCCTGGCCACCAGGCGCTCACCATCGAGCACCACCTCCAGGCCTGGCTCCAGAGGGGGCCCCGGTGACCCGCGTCCGGGCAAGGGAAAACGTTGTCCAAGGTTTTTGTTCTTCATCAGAGGTTTGTTGAACCGCTCTTTGTCTCATCCCTCACCTAGGACCAGTTTGCATTGGATGGCCCTACCAGGGGCATAAAGCCCTGGACAACATACCTCCTAGGTTTATTGGGACACGCAAACCCCTCCACCACGATAAGGTGACGGTTCAAGGAGGGATTTCCCTTTAAAGATAGGGTGAGAAGCTCAGTCATCCGGGAGGGGCTCAGAGTAGAGCCGCTGCTCCTCCGCATCGAGAGGAGCCAGATTAGGTGGCTCGGGCATCTGATCAGGATGCCTCCTGTACGCCTCCCTGGTGAGGTGTTCCGGGTACGTCCAACCGGGAGGAGGCCCCGGGGAAGACCCAGGACATGCTGGAGGGACTATGTCTCCCGGCTGGCCTGGGAATTCTCCCGGAAGAGCTAGAAGAAGAGCCGGGGAGAGGGAAGTCTGGGCCTCTCTGCTTAAGCTGCTACCCCCGCAACCCGACCCCGGATAAGCGGAAGAGGATGGATGGATGGGCATTCTTCAGGGAACAACTATAAGGTTAAAACTCACAGGCGTTCTACAGCAATTGAAGTAAAATGAGCCTTTCAATCTGAAGCAAATTATTTGCACCAGTGTTCCAACTCCTGTTGATTAAATAAAAATCCTTGTCTGTCTTAAAGCAGAGTTGAAACAGACAGAGTTACTTTACTCTCTTAAGTACTACTTGGACAAACTTTCCCAAGCCTAATGGACCCCACTTTGTCATTAATAATGATTTATTATATACTGTAGAGTAGCAGAACACAAGGGGGAGGTGAGATCACTGTTGTTAGTCCCATAAACTTTCCAGTGACAAGTTTGTAAGCTAGTACATACACACATCCTAGGCGTCCATTTGGGAGCTTATCAGACACTCGAGAAAATCAAGCTGTGCTTTTATTGGCCAAGGATTAACGAGGAGGTTTGTCGGTTCTGCACTTCCTGCCCAGAGTGTCAGCTGAGACAGATTCCTAGGAAGGATTGTGCTTCTCTCATCCCCATTCCCCTTATTGACATTCTGTTTGAATGAGTAGGGGTGGACATCATGGGACCCCTTTATCCCTCAGCTCAAGGACACAAATACATCTTGGTTCTCATGGATCATGCTACTTGGATTCCCAAAGCTGTTCCCATGAGAACAGCCAATTCCAAAACAATCACATGAGAACTCGTAGGGGTGTTTGCGCTGGCAGACATCACCAAAGAAGTCCTAATCGACAAGGGGTTGCTTTTTACATTTGGGAGGTTGACAAATTACTTAAAATCATGCACTAACTGCAAAGAATATTATCCTCAAACTGACTGTATAGTGGAGTGGTTCAATCAAACCCTCAAGCAAATGCTATGTAAGGTAGTCTGCGAGGATTTTCAGAACTGGGATCAGTTACTCCCCCCCTTATACTGTTCACTTACTGGGAGGTACCACAAGTGTCAACAGGGTTTTCCCCTTTTGAATTACAGTACAGACATCAACCCCGGGGTATTTTGGACATCCTAAAAGAAGGATAAGAAAGAGAGGCTGTCCCCTCAACCAACATTCTAGAATGTATCGCACAATTATGCGATAGATTCCGACCCATCCTAAAGAAGAATATGGACAAGGCACAAGCAGTTCAGGCCCGGCGCTATAACTGTGGCAGTCACATCGAGAATTTATTTATTTATTTTAAACACAATCACAGGTTCTGTCAACATTAAAGGTTCCTTTTTACTCCTAAGTGAGATGTGAAAATATAATTACGTTAATTTTGGTTTAAATATTATTTGCTTTCTATCAGAAGTTTAATATGACAAATGTACTATAAAATATTATACAACTGTATTTCAAATAAATAAAATAGGTATCTATACTAATAAAAGGCAAAGCCCTCACTGACTGACTGACTGACTCACTCACTCACTGACTCATCACTAATTCGCCAGCTTCCCGTATAGGTAGAAGGCTGAAATTTGGCAGGCTCATTCCTTACAGCTTCCTTACAAAAGTTGGGCAGGTTTCATTTCGAAATTCTACGCATAATGGTCATAACTAGAAGCTATTTTTCTCCATTTACTGTAATGGAGTTGAGCTCGAAAGCCGTGGGGGGGCGGAGTTTCGTGACATCATCACGCCTCTCACGTAATCACACATTACGTAGAAAACCAGGAAGAGCTACAAAAAGCACTGAAGAAAACATGCATTATATAATTAAGAAGGCAGCGAAACAATTAGAAGCGAGCGAGTGACATATAAAACCATATTCAGCGCTCACGGAACTGACGAGCGCAGACAAAAGCAACAGTTCCAAAGAGTGCTGAACAAAAACCGAATTACACTGCTATGCTCAAATAGACAAACCGCACGCTGTGGCACAATAGTAGAGGCTTTGCCTCTAGCGCCAACGTCCGAGGTTCGATTCCCAAGAGGGGATACACTAAGTATGTACGCGCGCTTTTTGATTCATTTTAGCCTCACATCCCCTTGGTTTGAGACGTATGAAAAATATGCGGTTAACGCAGAAAGACAGATCACCAATTGAAGCTTTATGAATAATGGATACTTTATTCACGATCAATGATTGTTTTGGTAAAGCCATACTCAGTGTATTCATTAGATGAACGGTAAAAAAGTAAGAGCGAGGGGAGGGTAACTTATTGAGGCACACAGGCAAAACCACAATAGCACGCGGCTTGATGTACTGTAGTCGCGTCAACTCGATCTGAATTGCGATCACATTCGAAAAAATATTTCTTTTCAAGTTCTATTTAGTCCATATGTGTCAAACTCAAGGCCCACGGGCCACATCCGGCCCGGCGTAATTATATCCGCCCGAGATCATTTTATATACTGTATATTGTTATTAATGGCCGGGATATGAAGCGCTGGTAACACAATAAACTACAGATCCCATAATGCAGCGCTTCAGCTGCCTTGCCGAACACTTACCACGTTAATCAAGTCTAGCTTATGATGCTGCAAGTTATTGCGAAGCTAGCCCACACGATGCCAAAGAGAAAAGGTGATTCTGAACATAGAGCCTTTAAAAACCGATGGGAGGCTGAGTATATGTTTACTGACATTGCCGGTAAACCCGTGTGTCTCATTTGTGGAGCTAATGTGGCTGTAATTACAGAATTTAATCTAAGACGGCACTATGAGACAAAACATCAAGATAACCTGAAAGACCTGAATGCAATGCACAAGATACAGAAAGCAGAAGAGTTAAAGAAGAATCTGACACTTCAGCAGACGTTTTACCTGCAAAATCACAAAGTGATTTCAAGTGAAGCTACTTTTATGGGAGACACAAATGCACCAGTGCAACTTGCCCCACTTTCCCTGTTGCCAAGTAATGTTGAACCAAGTCGGCACAACGGTGTTCCCAAATATGCACTTTGCTGATAAACTGAGCGCACTGCACACTGAGTTCGCACGGCGCTTTGGTGACTTTGAAGAACAAAAAAAGAATTTTGAGTTGTTTCGCAACCCATTTGCCGTCGATGTGGAAACTGCACCTGTGCAGATTCAGATGGAGGTGATTGAGCTGCAGTGTAATGGCACACTGAAGGCAAAGTACGATACTGCACGGCCCGCACAGTTTATTCACTCCATTCCCGCAGAAATGCTCCAGCTCCGTCTACATGCGGCTCGAACCTTGTGCATGTTTGGTACCACATATCTGTGTGAGAAGCTCTTCTCAGTCATGAAGACTAACAAAACAGCACACAGGAGTCGCCTCACTGATGAGCACCTGCAGTCCATCCTGAGAATCTCCACAACACAGAACCTCACACCAAACATAAAATGAACTTGTTGCCAAAAAAGATGCCAGGTCCAGCTCTGATAAAATGATATAAGAGCAAAGACAACTGAATGATTTGATTTGTTATTGCTGAAAAGAACACATTTTATTTATATTTCCAGGTTTTGTTATGCACCATGTTCATATTTGAATTTGTATAATTTTGACAGGATATATTTTTATGGAGAGCAAAATCTTTTGGGATATTTAAAATTTAAGTTTATTTTTATATAAAATTACATAAGAGTAAAGAAATTTGAAATGTTTGTTCTTTTAACGTTTACTTTATTTCTAACTTGTATAATTTAGACAGGATATATTTTTATGGAGAGCAAAATATTATAAGTTATTTAAGGTTTGAGTTGATTTATTCCGGAATAATATTCTGTCGACTAAATAAAAATTCCTTCTATTTAAAATTTAAATAGAACTTGAACAGAAACGATAGTTCATAATATCCACGCAGACTTGCACGTAAGAGCGGAGTCATCCGTTTTAACAAGCAGCGTATTGCACTGATAATGAAATAGCCTGCCCATTTAATTATTTAGGAATGGATAAATAAATAAATACAAATAATGTTTTTAATTTTTCTTTCTTCATGGATTCTGGCACCCCCAGCAATAGTTGCTCGCACCCCAAAGACTGTATATATATGTATATATGTTTATATATGTGTGTGTGTGTATGTATATTATATATTATATATATATATATATATATATATATATATATATATATATATATATATATATATATATATATATATATATATATATATATATATATATATATATATATATATATATATATATATATATATATATATATATATATATATATACATACTAGCAAAATACTCAAGACTTCGCAGCGCAAAGTACTGCCTTAAAATTTTTATTAAGAAGAAAATTAAACCTTTTTAAACTGAGGGAAAATATACCAATAATTATTTGTTAAAGATCTCTTTGTATACCACATTGTGAGTTCGGCCCTCAGGTTGTAATATGACCAAGATGTGCGCTGAGCTCACTCTTGAGCATGCAACGTACAGTTGGCCATGTGAACAGTAATCTTGTTTCAAATCTCACAGCTTGGATTGCTGCTGTCATAATCGGTTTGAGTTTCATGGTTTGTTTCAATTACGACAGTATTTGTAGGACTTGTGTTGAAGACACATTCGGCATCTGTCAAGCGTTGTAAGTATACAACCGTTTCATCGATAACTTCACATCCAGCTTTTGAGAGTTTAAACATTCATAAACATCAAAGTGTCCACTACTGAAATCGTCACCTGTCAATCTAAGATGTTTAAGAGGCATTGGCGGTTGTCGAAAGGTGTAAAATATGTGGCCATTTTGGTACACTTGAAAGTGACAACCGAACAATTCAGCGGCAACCATCAACTCACATGCAGATGCATAGGTGAAGGGCTTAAGCATTTCACTCTTATAGTGCTCCAGTGTAGTATAATTATCTCCTGTACCGTCATCAGTCCACACCTTGAACCTGTCCCAGTCATTCAATATATAAGACACAATGTTCCTCTGGATATCAAGAGTGAGCCTGATATGGCCGTGCAATATGTAACAAAGAGAATGGAAAAGGCAGGTGCCATCTCTGGGCATGGAAACCACTTGGTAAGTGACAGTTCTTTGATCAATGGTGATCACCTCGATAGACATGTTAATGGGGGTACGGTTGGAATGATAAAGGAAATGGGTACCTGAACAATGTATAGTAAGTCTAAAATACCTAAACAATAACTATAATTGTAATAAATGAACAATAAAACAGCAGAGAAGCCGTGGATTAAATAAAAAGGCTGTAGTTATCAGCAGGGAGACGTGAATCCTGTGGCGAAGCAAGGAAGGGAATGTAGAGACTGGTGCGACGGACGGCCTTATATAGGCAGGCAGCCAACAACGTGGGAGGCGTTGGGATGGGGACCCAACGCCCTCACACGTGGCCGAGCTGCAAGCTATGGACGTATATATGTACGTAAGTAGCATTCAGTTAGCGTTGGGAACCTGCGTACCAAATTTCTTGAAGATGGGCCCAAAAGGAACAAAGACCGTTGAAAAGTTCAATATGGCGGCCGACAGTGGCATCATACCACCGAAATAAGTACCAAATTTCTGCCTTCTACCTACATGGGAAGTTGGAGAATTAGTGACGTTGGAAAGTTCAATATGGCGGCTGACAGTGGCGTCATACCACCGAAATAAGTATGCATTATTGGTTTCGGTTAGCGCAGGGAAGCCGACTACCAAATTTCGTGAAGATGGGGCCATGAATAAGAAAGTTCAACAAGGCGGATGTTGTTGACCGTTATGACCGTTACGCGTAGAATTTCTAAATGAAACCTGCTTAACTTTTGTAAGTAAGCTGTAAGGAATGAGCCTGCCAAATTTCAGCCTCCTACCTACAGGGGAAGTTGGAAAATTAGTGACATTGGAAAGTTCAATATGGCAGCAGACAGTGGAGTCATACCATCAAAATAAGTACGTACATCGGTTTCGGTTAGCGCAGGGAAGCTGCCTACCAAATTTCGTGAAGATGGGGCCATAAATAAGAAAGTTCAACATGGCGGACGTTGTCGACCGTTATCAACCGTTATGATCGTTACGTGTAGAATTTCGAAATGAAACCTGCTTAACTTTTGTAAGTAAGCTGTAAGGAATAAGCCTGCCAAATTTCAGCCTTCTACCTACACAGGAAGTTGGAGAATTAGTGATGAGTGAGTGAGTGAGTGACTGAGGGCTTTGCCTTTTATTAGTATAGATTATATTGTTATCTTTCAATCTAGGAATTTTTGTTAATCTAACTGATATTCTAACTTTGCACAGTTTTTTGATAAGCAGATCCGGATGCATTTCACTGTGTGTTGTCCTGTATAACTATGCATGTGATGAATAAAGAATCTTGAATGAAACACACACCAAGAAACAAGACCATGAACATGTATTTGTGTAACAATTGCAGCACCATGCAGCACACCTTTCACTAAATCTACTTGTTTGCTCAGGTGCATACATCCATCCATTTCCTGAACACGGTTGACAGATTTCAGGTTAAGAGATAACTGGAGTCTGCTTTGAAAACATTGGGCAGAAAGCAAGAATAGGCCCTGGAAAGACTATCACCAGGCACAGTGAATTTATACCCATATTTCCTCATAACAGGCAAAATGACTGTCATCTTTTGACTAGTAAATTTAGATTCTGAGACCACCACACAAAAAAATTATTTTTTCCCCACACAATGATTTACTTTTTATATTCACAGCTACCAAACATTTCAATAGTTCCAAAGAGAATGTCTCACATTTCTCACAAATTCCCCATATATGGCATATAAAGCAACCAAGTGGATTCTTTTAATACTGTATGCTATGTTTTTTATATTTACAACCTAATTTTTCCCATTCTCTCACACTGAAGAGACTAACAGCAATAAGATGAAAAACAAATATAGTCGATTCCTGTTAATAGGACCACTTCGTGACACGATCATTTTGGTCCTAATAACCGGCTGGTCCGATTACACAAACATGTTCTATACATGTGCAACCAAGACGGGACATGCTTTAAGTAACATATTAAAATGTCATTATGACTTTTATTGTGCTGCACACACGTATGGCGAACGTACAAGCAAGAACTACGTACATGTACATGTACGGTTGCTTACAACTTTGTTTACTGAAAAAGAAATCTACAAATTCATCGAAATGATCTACACAACACTCAGCATGCGAAGCACAATAAAAAAAGGTTATATTACCAAATTCCAGTCAGCGTTTGAAGAACTTGTCTAGTGTGATCGGATGCATTCTGTTTGCACACTGCACTTGTTTACGCTCGACTTCATGTCGCCGGCTACTGGGTGGTCTGTTTTAGGAAAGAAAGGGCAGGCATGTTCACCCCCACTGGTTTGCACTTGGTACAAATTTTCCGACTTCCTGACCTTTGATAAAAGCATAAATTCTCCTGGGGAGCCCAGGGATCCTCCCAATGTCGCTGACCCACTTTACATTCACTTTCGGGCGACTTGTGGCTTCTTTTTCTTATTCTCTGTCACGTTCTTTAGTCCGATTAAACAGAATTTTGGTCTAAATAAGTGAATATTAAGCTTATGTAATATGATCTGTTTCGGTTCTTTAGGATTCGGTCCGAATAAGCGGCTGGTCCAATTAACCGGAGCCGACTGTACACTATTAGTTATGTTCTAGAACTAGAAAATGATCTGCATAATTTTGTTGTAGTCTTTCTGTTGGGCTGCACAATTAATCATATTAATTGATTAATATATATTAATAATTAAATCATATTACAGTTATGACTGCCTTAATACAATATTACTCCCTTACTGCCTTAATACAAAATTACTCCCTTCCACTTGTAATTCCATTCTCTCAGAGATCTAGTTTTTTCATTTACAAACCCTGTAAACAACAAATGAGTGTTGTACTCAATGACAGATGCATTCACCAAGTGCTAGAGCACTGTTGAATCAGAGACTCTAAATCATAGGACTAACTATAGATTGAGTATCCCTAATCTGAAATGCTTCAAAATCTGAAACTTTTTCAATAGGTGGCATCATGTCAACATTTTCCTTCTAATTTTTGTGTCTGTTTTTACTGCTGGGCAGATGTAAATGTGCAGATTCCAAACAGCTTTATTCGTTCTTCAGAATAAATCAGAAATTTCTCCACCTGTTCTAAATCTTCACCTCCAATATGACTTAATTTTAACTGGTGTTGCTTTTCAGACTTGCATATTACCCTTGTCTGTTTTCAATTTGTTAATTAATAGTCCATATCTCCAGCTAGTCGTGTTCAGTTTCTCGGCGAGTTCTTTTAGTTGATCTTCAGTTTTGGTGATGAGATCAATGTTGTCAGCAAATTTGAGGTTATTTACCACCTCACCGCTGACCTTTACTGTACACTTGCCTCTGTGTCTGCAAGGTATCCTCCTGTATGATGGCTTCCAGAAGAAAGATAAACAGGTACAGTGAGAAGTTTCAACACTATCTGACTCCGACGGTCACACAGAAGCAGTCTGTGAGCTCGCTGTCTACCTGTATAGCAATAAGTGGTTTACTATAAAGCTCTTTGAGTAGCTAGATTTGGTGTTCTAGTATTCCCTATTTTCTGAGAACCTGCGAAAGCCCCTGTTGTCACACAATGTCAAAAGCTTGTCTGAAGTCTATAAAGGTATTGTAGTGTTCAGTTTTGTATTTTTTGGCCAACTGCTGAATCACAAACAATTGGTCAAATGTACCTCTCCCAACTCTGAAACCTCAAAGTTCTTCTGATATAACTGTTTCTACATATTGTTTTAGCGGTTGTGACATTCTTATATAGACTTTCACTGGAACACTCAGCAGGCTGACACCTCTATAGATACTGCAGTCCTTTTTGTCACTTTTCTTGTATACTGGCATGATGATGGCTTTATCCCAATCTTTTGGACTCTTTTTCTCTGCATGTATTTTGTTGCGCAGTGTGTGCATCAAGTATACAGAGCTCTATTATACACATAATACACACACATATATATATATATATATATATATATATATATATATGTATATGTATATGCAGACACACATTTACATACACTTGTATATATATATATATATATATATGATATATATATATATATATATATATATATATATATATATATATATATATATATATATATATATATATATATATATATATATATCAATCATATATATATATGTATATATCTCTATATATACACACACAAACCCTTTAGGGTGCGAGCAGCTGTTGCTGGGGGTGCCAGAATCTATTAAGGAAGAAAAATTGAAAACATTATTTGTACAAAATCTTAATTTATCTATCCAATCCTAAATAATTAAATGGGCAGGCTATTTCGTATCAGTGCAATAAGCTGCTTGTTAAAACAGATGACTCCTAATCTTACGTGCACTTAGTGCTGCGTGGGTATTATGAACTATCGTATTTGTTCAAGTTCTATTTAAATTTTAAATATAAGTAATTTTTATTTGGTCGACAGAAATATGTTTAGTAGGAATGAAAGTTAAATTTAATCATCATTGCATAGATTTTTCTTCACCATAGAAATTTAAAGACTAAATCCAACTGCCTGATGGGCTCACCAGGCAGTACACACTCACTGCACCCACTCTCGCGAATCGAACCTCAGACGTCAGCGCTAAAGGCGAAGCCTCTCATGTTACACTAGGGTGTGTGGTTCGTTTATTTATAGATCGGGGTGTGTATATATATATATATATATATTACTTTTGAGAATGCAACGTATAGTTTTGTCCAGGAGGAAAGCAATGTTGCCTCAAATCAATGGCAACCTTTTGTAGGGTGTGTCCCTGAGACTTATTAATTGTCATCGCGAAGCAGAGCCTTACTGGAAATTTGAGGCATTTCAATTGAAATGGGAGATCAGGGGGTATAACGGTGATGCCAGGAATACATTCAGAGTGTGGCGCTCTGCTGTTTTTTTGTGTAGTTGCGTTCACACAGCCTCTCCGCTGCTTTATAAACGAACGCCATATAAAGCCGTCACCTTGTCAATTGTGTAATGCGTTTTTTGAACAGGTTTGATGAATGGAAGTGATCACTCGTACTGCGTTCAGTAAGTTCATGTGAGCTGCTCTCTTGTGTGATGTTGCAATGTCCACGGCTTAATTTAATGTTAAGTAAGACCCGGCACTTAAAAGTTTCTGGCTGCACTTCGGTTGTAATATGACGAAGCTGTGCAAGGTTACTTTTGAGAATGCAAGTATAGTTGTCCAGGAGAAAAGCAATCTTGCCTGATATCAATGGAATCGTTTTGTAGGGTCTGTTCCTGAGACTTATTCCTTGTCATCGCGCAGCAGAGCCTTACTGGAAATTGGAGGCATCTGAATTGAAATGGGAGATCAGAGGGTATAAAGGGGACGCGAGGAATACATTGAGTGTGGAGAAACTCTAGAGACAGGGTGTGTATTAACTTGTGGATTTTTCTGTGAGTATTTCGTGGCAGTGTGACAAAGTTGCTTCGGAAGACGGCGTTAGCCATGGAGCTCAGCTCAGAGCGAAATGAGGTGAATGGGAGGGGAGATGATGACGTGACTCCACCACCCGCCTTAACTGTCAATCCCCCACAAACACAGTCTCTCAGAATTTGCATAAGCAGAGCTCTTCACCTGCAATTTTAACTTAGTTACAAAGTGATCAAAACTCTCGTTTATATCCTGCGTCCTCTCATTAAACTTCTATCCCGCATTACCCGTAGGCATGACAAACATCAGCGGCAGCCTGTCTATGAACTTAATTTAAGCTTTAAGTTTACACCGTGCTTTGTTTCCGAAGTAGCAGCACTCATGAATATGGTTGTAAATGTCAGTCACTCACTTCTTATTGTTTCGCTGCCTTCTCAATTATATAATGCATGTTTTCTTCAGCGCTTTTTGGAGCACTTCCTGGTTTTCTACGTACCGCGTTGATAGTCAGTTCACGTGATTACGTGGGAGGCGTGATGATGTCACATGAAACTCCGCCCCCCACGGCCATCCAGTTCAACTCCATTACAGTATATGGAGAAAAATAGCTTCCAGTTATGACCATTACGCATAGAATTTCGAAATGAAACCTGCCCAAGTTTTATAAGTAAGCTGTAAGGAATGATTCTGCCAAATTTCAGCCTTCTATCTACACGGGAACTTGGAGAATTAGTGATGAGACAGTGAGTGAGTCAGTCAGTGAGGGCTTTGCCTTTTATTTTTTTTATTTTATTTTAAATATATATATACACTGTGGCACCCGGTAGGGGCTGGAGCCCAGCTGGGACGCCCAGGAGGACCGGAGGAGGGCGTGTGCCTCCTCCAGACCGCGAGGGGGCGTCCGCCCTGGTTATGTTGGGGGCCACGGGTAAAGGGCTTGGAAGCCCTGACCTGTAGGGACCCGTGGCCACCGCCAGGCGGCGCCCCGGTGCCTGAACAACCCTGGAGCCCAGCACTTCCACCACACCAGGAAGTGCTGGGGGGAAGACGACAGGGGACACCCGGACGGCTTCCGGGTGCGCAGCCGGCACTTCCGCCACACTGGGGCGCTGGCATGCGGAGGAGTGCCGGGAAGCAGCTGGAGCACATCCGGGTTCCTATTTAAGGGGCCGTCTCCCTTCAGTCGAGAGTGGAAGTCAAGTGGAAGAGAGACGGAGCTGGAGAGAGGATTGGAGGTGGCCAGGAGAAAGGCACAAGGACTGTGAGGCCTGGACATTTGGGGGAACAGTGCAGTAGGCACTGGGGAGTGCATGTGACTAACTGTAAATAGTACTGTAAATAAAACGTGTGTTGGGTGAAATTAAGATGTCTGTCTGTCTGTGTCCGGGTTCAAGTCCACAACACATATACAAATATATACTTATATACATATATATATACATATACATATGTATATATATATACATATATATACATACATATACATATATATACATACATATACAGTAATCCCTTGCTATATCGCGCTTTGACTTTCGCGGTTTCGCTCTATCGCGGATTTTATATGAATTAATTAGATATATAACGCGGATTTTTCGCTGCTTCGCAGGTTCTGTGGACAATGTATCTTTTTACTTTCTGTACATGCTTCCTCAGTTGGTTTGCCCAGTTGATTTCATACAAGGGACGCTATTGGCGGATGACTGAGAAGCTAACCAATCAGAGCACGCAGTTAAGTTCCTGCCTGCTGAATGCACTGTTAACCAGGAAGTCTCGTCTCGCTCATTCAGCATCAACGTGTTTCGCTGTGTAAAGAGTTGTGCTCTTTTGTGTTTATCTTTGTGCATAGTCAAGCCCTTCATTGTGGCTCCAAAACGATGTGCTACTGCTTCAGGGGCCGTGCCCAAGCGCAAACGGAAGATGTTAATGATTGCCGAAAAGGTAAGCGTTTTGGATTTGTTGAAGGCTACGATTCTTTTATTTAAAAAGTAGGAAAGGAATATAAGATCTACGCCGCAGTGTCCTTTTAACCAGGGTGCAAAAACGAGTTGTAAGTGGATGTAATAAGGCAGTAGTCTGGATGGAATCTGCTTTAGGGATTTGCATTGAAGACTGCCAGAAGAAGAACAACGGCGGTGCTACACAATCGCCTGAAGTGGCTCCTTTAAGGGCTGTAACGCTCTCCTTTGTTGTGCAGTAAAATAAAACTCATTGTTATCGGACAAGTCATGCGTGTCATTGTTGGTGAGTAACCATAATTAATTTTCTACTTACAGTACTAAGTACATGTACATACGTTTAGTGTCGCTGTACACATTTACTGTATACTATTTTTCTTGTATTGTATGTATTTATTGCTGCTGGCCTGTCTATCGTAATGGCTGTAACATATATGTGCTATCGGAGACACTCAATATCTTTAAAATAATATTTAGGTTTTACTGTATATAAACAGTGTGTTTATATACATAATTTCAATGAATCTTACCTAATATCTTAGAGAATACAAAGGGATTATGCTGTATAACTCTGGGAATATTTATAAACAGTGTGGGAGAGTTTATAAGGGCTTAAAATATATAAAAATAACCATAGAAACATATGGTTTCTACTTCATGATTTTCACCTATCGCTGGGGGTCTGGAACGCAACCCCCGCAATCGAGGAGGGATTACTGTATATACACATATATATATATATATATATATATACACACACATATATATAATATATCTATACTATACTATTTTATATAGTATATTATCTATACTAATAAAAGACAAAGCCCTCACTCACTCACTCACTTATCACTAATTCTCCAACTTCCCGTAGGTAGAAGGCTGAAATTTGGCAGGCTCATTCCTTACAGCTTACTTACAAAAGTTGGGCAGGTTTCATTTCAAAATTCTACCTAATGGTCATAACTGGAAGGTATTTT
>NC_053154.1:177936849-177961849 GCF_016835505.1 Polypterus senegalus
AATTCCTGGAGTCCAGTATGACCATTTGGACCCTTAAGTGTCAAGCTTGTCATGCTGTGGTTTCGAAGTTGATTGCAGAGGCTGAAGGAGCTTCACAAAGTAATCTGTCATCTCATGTTATCCTTTCTTCTAGGGCACTTCACCTCAGCTGAGGATCTCAATTTGCTGATTGCAAAAAATACTCGTTTGGAGATATATGTTGTTACTCCTGAAGGGCTTCGACCTGTCAAAGAAGTTGGCATGTATGGAAAGATTTCTGTTATGCAGCTTTTCAGACCCAAGGTTAGATGTGTTGCATTCATGGACTTTTGCATTTGATTTCCTCCAATAATTGTACATTTTTCCTCCAAAATTATATTTAAATTTTTGTTGCTTTTTTAATAGGGTGAAAGCAAAGACCTTCTCTTTATACTGACAGCCAAATATAATGCTTGTATTTTGGAGTACAAACAGAATGGGGACAACATTGACATCATAACACGTGCTCATGGCAATGTGCAGGTAAACCCTTCTTACAGGTTATTGCACAATCTGACACAATTTGTTATTGACATTGAATACTTTTATAGACAACACATACTGTACTTCAACCAAGTGAAACTGCTCTTTTTTGTTTTCGTATAACCCATACAATATGTTTTTCACCAGTGAATGTAAGTTCAGTCGATGTAGTGATAGCAGGTGAAATATTGCATGTACAGAGTAGAGTGAAATAATTTACTGAGCTTAATATAATTATTGGAATGGTCAGCAAATTATAACAATTCATTATCACACAGCAACAAATTGATAGTCTGGACAACCAAGACTTTACTTGGTTCACCACTGGATAGCATTAGCTATTTAAAATTGCTCAAACTACATGTAGCTGTGTGGAATTCAAAATTTTAAGCTTATACTGAAAAGGGTATAAATGCACCTTTATTTTCTGATTACCCTGAAGAAATATAGGTTAAGTTAATGACTATTTTTTAATCTAAATTATATAAAAAATATAGGCAAGCAAATGTACAAAGATTTGAAAACACAGCAGTACATAGTCAAATACTGATGATAATTGTAATGAAAATAGCTATGTAATTGTCTATTATTAACTATTAAGGTTACCCCAAACATTAATGAGTTAAAAGAAGTACACATTACAGAATAAGTCAATAATACAATTTAACTTAAAAGAAGAATTCATGCATTCAAAATATGTACAGTTTCAGTAATTAAACGCATCAAGGAAGGTGAAAAAGCAGGCTCATCATCTCATATTCACTGAACAATTGTTAAGGATATTACCGCAAAGTCACACTTAAAATAGCTTGAACAGAGTGTTAAACTACCATACTGTACATGAGCTTTTTCTGAGAATATTTTAGATTTTTTTTTTATAGCATACATGCACATTGGACAAAAGAGATAAAACAAAACATTTGTTCAGAATAAATAAGTTTACAAATATTCTAATAGAATTTTAATCCAAAATTTAATAGTAGGCAACCTTTCTGAAATCCACAATAAGTTAAGGTTTTTCATGGCACAAAATGTCAGCATATTGTACTTTTTTTTTTTTTGTACTATTTTTTTGTGTTTTTAAAAATATGTTTACTAATGAAGCCAAGTAGAAGAGAGATTGGGCCCATTTCTGTCTCTCTTCTCAGAATATTGTTAATTTCTTGGTAATCTCTCACTAGTATTGCTGCAGCCTAATACAGGACCACAAATAATGAGTGAGATCACTTGTGTCTGTTTTGCACTTAAGGCGTAATGAAAACTTTGCTGTAATTTTACTTTGAAAACTAGGAGACACATATGATCTATGTGCAGATCTTAAGTTGAATATCATTTGTTCTGTTATTTTTTTTCTGTATTTTCCTAGAACTCATCCCACATCTCATGTGATAGAATGGTATGGGAGAGGAAGCTAAATGTTGAATTTAGTCCCAGAGTACTAATCTCAGAGCACTCATTCAATATCTGGTATAAAACAGCAATAGATGTATCCTCCCTGTCACAGAAAAATTGCTTCTTGGCCAGTTAGAATGTGAAGACTGAAAGCAGTGTTATCTATCTTCATGGTGTCGGTTTTCTGCAAATACAGTGCATCTGGAAAGTATTCACAGCGCATCACTTTTTCCACATTTTGTTATGTTACAGCCTTATTCCAAAATGGATTAAATTCATTTTTTTCCTCAGAATTCTATACACAACACCCCATAATGACAACATGAAAAAAGTTTACTTGAGGTTTTTGCAAATTTATTAAAAATAAAAAAATTGAGAAAGCACATGTACATAAGTATTCACAGCCTTTGCTGTGAAGCTCAAAATTGTGCTCAGGTGCATCCTGTTTCCCCTGATCATCCTTGATGTTTCTGCAGCTTAATTGGAGTCCACCTGTGGTAAATTCAGTTGATTGGACATGATTTGGAAAGGCACACACCTGTGTATATAAGGTCCCATAGTTGACAGTTCATGTCAGAGCACAAACCAAGCATGAATTCAAAGGAATTGTCTGTAGATCTCCGAGACAGGATTGTCTCGAGGCACAAATCTGGGGAAGGTTACAAAAAAATTTCTGCTGCTTTGAAAGTCCCAATGAGCACAGTGGCCTCCATCATCCGTAAGTGGAAGAAGTTTGAAACCACCAGGACTCTTCTTAGAGCTGGCCGGCCATCTAAACTGAGCGATCGGGGGAGAAGGGCCTTAGTCAGGGAGGTGACCAAGAACCCGATGGTCACTCTGTCAGAGCTCCAGAGGTCCTCTGTGGAGAGAGGAGAACCTTCCAGAAGGACAACCATCTCTGCAGCAATCCACCAATCAGGCCTGTATGGTAGAGTGGCCAAAAAAAGCCACTCCTTAGTAAAAGGCACATGGCAGCCCACCTGGAGTTTGCCAAAAGGCACCTGAAGGACTCTCAGACCATGAGAAACAAAATTCTCTGGTCTGATGAGACAAAGATTGAACTCTTTGGTGTGAATGCCAGGCGTCACGTTTGAAGGAAACCAGGCACCGCTCATCACCAGGCCAATACCATCCCTACAGTGAAGCATGGTGGTGGCAGCATCATGCTGTGGGGTTGTTTTTCAGCGGCAGGAACTGGGAGACTAGTCAGGATAAAGGGAAAGATGACTGCCACAATGTACAAAGACATCGTGGATGAAAACCTGCTCCAGAGCACTCTTGACCTTAGACTGGGGCGACGGTTCATCTCTCAGCAGAACAATGACCCAAAGCACACAGCCAAGATATCAAAGATGTGGCTTCAGGACAACTCTGTGAATTTCCTTGAGTGGCCCAGCCAGATCCCAGACTTGAATCCGATTGAACATCTTTGGAGAGATCTTAAAATGGCTGTGCACCGACGCTTCCCATCCAACCTGATGGAGCTTGAGAGGTGCTGCAAAGAGGAATGGCGAAACTGGCCAAGGATAGGTGTGCCAAGCTTGTGGCATCATATTCAAAAAGACTTGAGGCTGTAATTGCTGCCAAAGGTGCATCGACAAAGTATTGAGCAAAGGCTGTGAATACTTATGTACATGTGATTTCTCAGTTTTTTTTTATTTTTAATAAATTTGCAGAAACCTCAAGTAAACTTTTTGTGTGTAGAATTCTGAGGAAAAAAATGAATTTTATCTATTTTGGAATGAGGCTGTAACATAACAAAATGTGGAAAAAGTGATGCGCTGTGAATACTTTCCAGATGCACTGTAACAGGAAAAGTCTTGTTTGGGAATGAAGTACCTGTATTTCTCGATGGTCAGTTCAGAAGACATTAGAATAGATCCTTCAATCAAAACTCCACAGCGAACAATTTATTGAGACACCTATAGTGCAAAACCAGTATCTATAAATAAAACCATGAAAAGAGAAATCATAGGTATATGTTGTACGTTGAAGGCATGGCTTAAGATTCACCAAATTATCTTATAACTAAAGAAGTCATTTAATAAAGAAATTATATACATTTAATTGGTTACTGGTACTTTTTTGGGATAAAAATTATTATTTTTTCACAAGTAATCTTAAGTTAGAAATAATAGGATCGATTTTGGTAGCTTTAGCCAATGGCTCAGTCACCAGCGTACATCAGAACTGGAGATAAGTGACCAGCTGTGTCTTACACCTCTCTGAATATCAAAATTGTCAGACCATTGTCAATTTTTAGAGCAGCTGCTAATGGATTATTATTTAGGATCTTTATTCATCTTTATTACTATGTGGAGATTTTTGCTTATCTTCGTTTTTAAATCCAGATGATGTCTTAAGGCTTTCTACAGAAAAAGCACTTTACTATCTCTCAGAAAATGTTTTTACCTTCTTTAACTGAAATCAGCATCTTCAACACTTAAATCGGATATTTTGACTCATTACGGATTGAAACAGTGTGTCGGTAAAGAACAACTAGATGAAAGTAAAGGCATATGTAAGCTGTGCAACTCAGATGTTAATTATTGTTGTAATGCCACAAATTTAACAAATCTTTTAACCCGACGTCACCCATAGACGAAATAATCTCAGTCGAAATGGAAACGGTTACAGCCTAAGCAATCTACCCTGGAGACAGCGGGCAGCTCCAAGCATCCATTTAATTTGCCTCGTGCCCAAAAAATAATAGAATCCATAGCAGTTTTTATCTGTAAAGATAAGAGACCCTACACCATTGTTGAAAAGAAGGGCTTTCGATAAATGAGACAGGTTTTTGAACTGCGGTGTTCTATACCAACCAGAAGGCAAATGAATGAAATTATTGTACCTATGCTTTATGAAGATCTTAAGCAAACAATTGCCATGTCTCTCAGGTCAGTGGAGACAGTACCCTAGCTTGCGAAAGCTGAACATCCAGGTTCAGCAGAGTCCTACGTGACAGTCACACATTAAAAATAACTTGGCATCTGTGGCTGATGTGTTGCAGACAGGCGTGCTGCATGCCAGTTACATCAGGAGTAGCTTCACTGCCTATATACTAAGCAGCCGAGATGACTCCCTGTTGTTTCAAAAGCCTTTCTATCATGTCAAATGTAGTATTCCATTTTGGGACCATATCAATCATAAGTTTGTGTTTTGCCAAGTTCAATACACGTTGCTTCTGTTTACGTATGTGGTTAGCTGTACAGCTATGGTGAAAAAGTTGCAATGAGCCTCACTTAGCAATGCAAATGGGCAATTGTTGGAATTTTCATAGCAGCCTGCAATACAAAAGTGAGCATATGCTCAAAGCAGCCGATTTGAAGTAGCTGTGTAATAGTGGCATTATCAGTCATGACGGCTGGCTCTTTATGTTTTGATTCATTCAGCACTGCTGTCAACAAGCATCAGCTCTAGATTCTCATTTTAAAATGCTTCCATTTTGTCTGAGGACTGTCAGGACACATTTTAAATACTGATTAACATGACTGCTACAAGTACCACAATTATAGAAAGACACAAATCTTCCTGCTGTATATTTAATTTTGACTAATTCAAGATTATTTTAAATGTCTAATAGGGGAATAAATTTGACTTAACAGTTTAGCTGAAGGATGTCTACATGGAGTTTCATAACACACAAATAGGTTATTGAATAAAGCAATATTCACAAGATGTTATAGATGTTTTATAAAGTAGATGACATTGCACTGTATTAAAGCAAGGAGCCCTTCATAATATGTGTGGACTCTGATGTGGCAATACATATGTTAGTTAAATTATGGTAAACTTTAAATGAATGCAGTGTTTTATAAATGTTTATTTTTTTTAAGAGCAATAGTATTTTGTTTCATGTCTTCTAAATACTGATGTTAACTGTTCATTACTAATCAGGTATTTCTTCTTGTCATTCCATGTTTATGCATGTTACAAAGTCACTATGTAACTGAAATTTGTCATACTATATTAATGATCTCTATGCTTCGTTAAGTAATTTCTGAAAAGGCCACCACTTCAAATATATTAGTGCGCGCTAATTCAGACAAGATAAAATTGACTTCAAATCGAATCGGAGCATTCTGAATTGGAATCGAATCGGGACTTCAGAGTTAATACCCAGCCCTAATGTCCAGTCAGATGAATTGACCACAGGTTAACTTCAAACAAAGCACAGGTACTGAAACATTTCAGTGATGATCAATTGAACGGAATGCATTGATCGAAATTTTAAGTGTCATAGCAAAGAGTCTGAATACTTATTATGACTTTTGTGCTAAAGGTTTTTTTTTTTTAATATATATATAGCGGCAAAAAATCCTGTTTTCACTTTATCCTTTTGAGGTATTGGGTTTTGCTGGAAGTGGAAAAAAATTCATTTAAAGGTTCAAAATATTAAAAAATGAAGGGGTCTAAATACTTTTCTGAGTGAAATTTATGTCCTCGGGAGACCTTAATGCAATATCTCCTGTATTTCATGTAAATGTCATTATTGATTTCTTAATGTGCAACACATATTTGCAGATTTCATCCAGAAGTAAAATCATTCTGGTCTCATTAATGGATTGATCTCTAGTTTACATACAAGTCCTTTTTCTCACCTTGGTATAAACACAAGGTGGCAATGAAGGCTATTCGGTCTAGAGCAATGTATAGGCTTGGATATTGAATGTTCTAATACTCCAAAACTGTTGTTTTTTTTCCATTTTGTACATAAAGAAATTGTTTCAAGTTCAAAATAACTAAAGGTTGATAGGTTTAGGTGTGCCTGGAGATTTTTTTTTTTAATGATGCCAAATGGAATGTATCTGTTTTGATCTATGTGGCAGCCATGCTATATTTCCTTTTTTGTTTTAATTGATACACCATTTAAATTGTCTGTTGTCAAACACAAGCACACTTAACTGAAAAGCTATTAGGTTTTGGCTTCTGCTACAAAAATCATGGTGTCTGACTTCCCTTCATTTGCCAAGGTCTGCTATAAATTCTACATAAAAAGCCTATGCCACAGTAATTTATTTCCAAATACATTTCTGTCATCTGGCACACTACGTGTTTAAAGACCAATTCTGACATCTGTGTCATAATGAATAGATAGGGCAACATTAGGACATCGCACTGCCAAACTGAAGTATCAACATCATGCAAATGAAAATGTAAACCTCTAAACTTGTTGGTCATTAAACTTGCCTATGGGAAGATGAGGTAGCAGTATTAAGCCGTTTCCCACCATGCCCCACAAAAATGATTGCGTAATTTGTTGTTAGATTATTTTTCCTGTTTCTGAATGATGTGTGAGCTGTTCTTTGAGAAATGAAAATCCACATAATATAAGTGAGGGTGGATCTCTGTATGACTTTACAATGAGATGGACTTGTTCTTTACCAAGGGTTCATTCCGGAGCATGCATTGGATAGAAGGTTTTAGATGCTAGTTTTTGTTGGTATGCGTTTATATATATATATATATATATATATATATATATATATATATATATATATATATATATATATATATATATATATATATATATATATATATATATATATATATATATATATATATATATATATATACATATACATATACATATACATAAAAAAAAGTAGATGCTCGGCTATTAAACTTTTGTCTTCACTCCTTTGATTTGTTGCCACTAATCATCCTTTCTAGGATCGTATTGGTCGACCATCAGAAACTGGCATTATTGGAATAATCGATCCAGAGTGCAGAATGATTGGACTTCGCCTTTATGATGGGTTATTTAAAGTGATCCCCTTAGACAGAGACAACAAGGAGCTTAAAGCCTTCAATATTCGCCTTGAAGAACTGCAGGTCATTGATGTCAAGTTCCTTTATGGCTGCCAGGTTCCTACAATCTGTTTTGTCTATCAGGTAATTTTCATCTTAGATGTGTTGTTATTATTAATATAGTGCCTTGTTGCCTGTTATGTCTGTCAAGATTGATTGTGTGTTATCAAGAGTTCCATGGCTACAGTTACAAATAAGGAACTGCAAATGGTTTCTTTATCTGAAATGTAAAAAAAATGTTATTTCTTAATGTTTGCTCATATATTACTAATAGTTTTAGTTATATGCAATTTCATTGTCAGTAGTAGTAGCACAAATATTAGTAATAGTCCATTTTGTAGAAGTTCCTTTATTACATCTTCTAGCGATATTTCCCTGCCACACAAGATCTTAGTGTGCTATGCTAGCCTGGATCGTATGCTGCTTTTAATTCCTTTGTCACTTAATCTAGCAAAGAGCCTCTTCATTTGTGCGAAAGATTAAGCTTTCTTTGAAGTTTATCAATATGATATGGCATATATACTGCTGTGTCAGTTTATTCCCTCTTCCTTTTCCTGTAACCAAGGCAATTTCATTTTCAGAGCAATTCTATTTAAAAGGCTAACATGTTCATCACTGTTCTAAATACAAAACTAATAATAGTATCTAAAGCAGTATGTACCTAGAATTGCGTTTTGGATGCTGGTTGGACACGGTCCTGCAAAAGGTAATTGTATTTGAACTAATGCCTTGTTGGTTCCAATTGCTGCAGCCTCAGATATACTTGACATTTGAAGAAAGTGCAGTATAAAATTTAAATAATTTTTGGACCAGTTGTGTTTTACACTCTCAGGTTATGAAAGGAGACATGTTCAGGAGAACAAACTGAAATAATTAGAACCATGTTAATGCTTAGTGTAATCCAATTGAGTGAAAAGTGAAACATCTGTGACCAACCTTTTATTGAGAAAATCCTACCAGTAATAGATCCTAATTAGATTTTTCTCACGTGGTTATTCAGCATATTTTAATTAGGGTGCTTTTCTGTGCAAAATGGGAACAAAAGTGAGCACAAAAGTGAGCATGTTTTCCTTCAAAACTGGTCTTAAAATTTGTTGACTCATTCAGGGCACAAACAAGTTTGCCTCCTTTTGTAGAGCCTTTTTTTCTTCCTTTTTTTTTATATAACTTTTAACATGTTGATAATT
Organism: Polypterus senegalus; assembly: GCF_016835505.1. Lineage (NCBI taxonomy): Eukaryota > Metazoa > Chordata > Cladistia > Polypteriformes > Polypteridae > Polypterus > Polypterus senegalus. The sequence continues at coordinate 177,945,741 of NC_053154.1, forward strand.
TTCAATGTTACTCTATATTAGTCCACTTTTAAATAAGATCTATTTTAGTATTTTTTGCTGTGTACTCTCTATAATGTTTTATTTATTTAATAATCTGTTTATTGTTCCATTGTCCATTTATGACAATTAAAAATTTGGCTTCCCTTCTTAGTTATTTTGCTTGTCTTTTAATGTGGCTGTAATAGGATCCGCAAGGTCGTCATGTGAAGACCTATGAAGTTTCACTGCGGGAAAAGGAATTTAATAAAGGCCCCTGGAAACAGGAAAATGTAGAAGCAGAAGCATCTATGGTCATCACAGGTATGCTTTCATAAGGCATCAGTGTTTTTTTTGAGTAAGGCTTGTCACGTATAGAAAAGAAAGAACATCTTAAGTTCTTTCTTTTCAGTTTGGAACATTCATCTTTAAAACGTTGTCACAGACTATGTCTGGATTTCATTCACACCAGTGTGTTGTAGTGCAGAGATTGCTTTTTTGTGTTTCTCACTTCTAGTATATTTCCTTTTTTGTTCAAGTTCACCAAGATACTGTACTTTTTATATAATTTCAAGGTTTTCAGTCATTAAGTAGGAATCACAAATGGACTGATTTTTAATGCAAAAAAGAGTTGTTTTTTTGACACTCATGATGTATTATTATGCCTTAACTACTTTGTTTAACTGATGACACATTCAGTAACTAATATATTAAAAAGACACATCCTTGTGAGTTTCTTCCAATTCTAACCTTAAAATGTTGTATTTATAGTTCTGTGCAATGAATGTTCATAAATTTTGATTCCTATATCCAAAATGTTTTTAGAAAAAATCTTTTGCAATTTTGTGAGTCTCCTTTATTATTGAAAGAAATGTGTTATCCTTATTTTTCCTTTTTGTTAACCCAGCAAACAAGCTGACATTGGGCCAGTATAGGCCCAGCGTGGGCAAACATATTGGCCCAGTGTGGGCAGCCAACCATGGCCCAGTTGGTATTTGCACATTGGGGCAACATTGGCCACAAAACAATGGCCCAGTGTGCACAAACAGACAGGGAGCCAAATTGTCATGAACCTAACAAAAAAAATCCATACCTTACTAGGCAAACCTTCCCATTTTCTGTACCCGCTTATCCAATGTGTGGTTGCTGGATACCTGAAGCCGATGTCAGCAAGCAGTGGATGCAGGAAGGGACAACCTCCGGATGGCGCACCAGCCCATCAGAGGGTGAACACACTCACTCTCACAGCATAGGACCAGTTTAGCACCACTAGTCCATCTACCCTGCATAGTTTTAGATTGTGGGTGGAAACTGGAGCACCTGGAAGGAAGCCAGCATGGACACAGGGTTTTTGGGAAACATACTTCCCAAGCTTGAAGGACCTGGGATGTGAACTTTGGTCTCAATAGTTTGAGGCAGCAGCACTACCCCTTACTAGTACTTTCTTTCAAACTTTTTTTTTTTTTTTGAGTGTTTTATTTTTTTATCAATTAAATTATGTGTGATCATGAAGATTGGCAATTTATAAATGAACTTGCTGAGCTACTCATCTTAAGCCAGGGTTATACATCACGTGACTAGACGCATGCGGACACTCCTGCTATGCAAGCGTTGTACTGTTTATACTTGCGTGCATATTTTACGTAAATCTGGAGGAATCCAGTGGGTGGCAGTGTGAGATACTGTCACAGTGACAACAGGTTTGGCTTTACTGTGTGAATTGCCTGGAACACCCATTAAATTCCAATGACACCTTATGGCAATATCTCTGATAAGGATTTGTGCATTTCAGCTAGCATTGGGCACAAGGCAGAAACAATCCCTAGACAAGGCATCAGCTCATCGCTAGGTGAATACAACCACTTGCATACACTAGTGTCATTTTAGTGTAACCAAATCTGCATATCTGTGGAAGGAAACCGGAGAACACTGAGGAAACCCAGCAGGAAAACATGTAAACTCCAGTGATGTTGACTCCCTGCAAGACAGCAGCGCTAACGCTCCGCCACCGTGTCACCCCCATGTGTTTAATTATTAACAGTATTCATTATTTAAACGAAATCACCGATTTATCTGTAACATGTAACATACATTAATGCATTTCTTCATGAAAGTGATATCAAGTATAAATCTTAAGGATTCTAAATGTGCAGAGAGTTGAAATATCGTACATTTAATGTGCTCGATGTGGCGATCCACCGCTGTCAGGACCGGATGGAAGCCCTAGAAAAAGACGGCACAGAAGACAGTATGTGAGACTTTTAAAATGTATTGTGTCATTACGATCGGAAATATTCGACGCTTGAATATAAAAGCACCACGGATACATCTGTATGTCGGCATTTTGCTTCACCACATTGAACCATTCATCACACATTGAAGCGAGCACGCCGATTTCGTAAGATCTGCAAAGATTTCTGTCACATGTAGATAGTAAATGGAGACTCTGACTTCACATTCCAACTTTTAGCACACTGTACCCCCCGACTTTTTGCTGGCACTGCAATTCGCGCATGCGTCACGTTAATTTCTGAGGACCTGCTCGGAGGACGCATCAAATGAACACTGACAATGCGTGACAGCCATGATGCGGCCGAGTACGCGTTCTGAGCGTGAAGAATAAACGAGCCCTAAGATGGGTTGAAATCTACGGTAGACTCCAGACCTAACGTTTCCATAGCATTTGTAATAAAATGTATTGCATTTGTCATTTCAATAGATGGATCATCACAAACAAATTAATGTTTGTGATCTGCCATCTGCTGGAATGACAAAGAAATGGAAACCAGACAGGTACACAAACATCTTTTTAAGGTGCAATAAAAAAAGTATTAAAAAAAATAATTGTTTATTCTTACAAAACAAAAAAATGCTTTTGCATTTATTGGTATGAGTTCAGCTATTTTCTTTCTCTCTTTTTTATGAGTTACAACCCTGAACATAAAAACCTTACTAATGACATAATTTGTTTTTCAATTTTAGCCGACATAAATATACACTTTTTGAAATTATTCAAATTGTTATTTATACTTCTACAATTAAAATCAAAGACCCACTGGAAATGCAAATTTACTGTGTTATGAACTGTGCAAGAACATCAAAAATTGGGAAACTTATGGGATAGTGGAGACATCGGATACTATTCCTAAACCATCACTGAGCCAGGGAGAGGCTTACTAAATTTGTACCACCATTGATTAAACCCTTTTGGGCCACTAGAGGAACTTTTGCTAAGGCTCGCCTGTTGGCATTCCCCAGATTGGGCCAGTGCTATAATTATTTGGGTTACCCCAAGCCTACACTGCCTCCTGTGGTCTACCCACAGGGGGCCACTGTGTACATGTTTGCTGGGAAATTAGTTTTATTTGTACAAATGGTAAAAATCTGTTTCTTTTCTTGTAGAACTGAATTAATTCAAACATTGTTTATTTAAACATGCTTGTATTATGTCTGTATCATTTTCATAAATTATATTAATTTTGTATTTTTTAAGCATTTTATTGTATCTTTTAGCCATCTTCATAGATCATGGTGCTGCAAGTTTAGTTTCACATAATATTACCTATTTAGTGTAGTCCCTTTAACAACTAGCTGTTCCTATTTTGGACTGTATATGTCCTTTATTAATTTTTTTAAAGCTTTCTTAAATTGTGTTTAAATTTAAAATCGTCCATTTCAGCACCACTATATAGGGAGACTAGCCATCGCCATAAACGAAACAGGACAGTGAGGAGGGCCCCACCCAGCTCTCTACTTCTGATGTCACTTTTCTGTCTCGGATTAGCTCGAATATATCGCACCTGCAAGTGAACTATGATTCTTAGCGTAATGAGAGAAGTCGCAAGATGAACCAGAATATTCAAGCAAATTATAGAAAAAAAAAAATAATCTAAATCTATTAAGAAGTTCTCTTGTTCGCTAACTAAGCAGAGTTAAGGTGAGGCAGACTCATGAGTGAGAAGGGCCCCACCCCAAACACCCCCCGCAGCCCGATGAGTCTCTCTCTCTCTCTCTCTCTCTCAGATTTGCGCTAATAAATCGCTACCGCAAGTGAACTATGATAATTAGCTTAGTGAGAGTCGCAAAATCAACGGATTGTTCAAGAAAATTACAGAAAAAAATCAGATCTAAATCCGTTAAGTAGTTCTCCCGTGAAAAGCGAACAGACATACAAATGGGTCTAAAAAAGTATAAGAAATTTCGCGCTTGGACCATGACATTTTTAAAACCGTTTCTTAGCGAGCACCTATGGGCCAAGGGTTATATATATATATATATATATATATATATATATATATATATATATATATATATATATATATATATATATATATATATATATATATATATATATATATATATATATATATATATATATATATATATATATATATATATATATACACACACACACACACATACACACATATATATTACTTTGATTTTGTGCAGAGTAACATTTTTGCAGTTATCCATGTATAAAAGTCTTGTGCACATAAAGCTGAGGTCATAGGTTTCCTGACTTTGCTAAAAACTTTAGAACTCAAAATTCCCAATTGTCACATGCATCTCATTACCAAACAATTCATGCCTTAAGTCAATCAGTGTATATGCTTAATTTCCATGATTAAGAGACATGTATATATCAGTATTTAAACACTATGTCAGATTTTCAGTAGTTCAAAAGTTCACATTCATCAAGTTAGTATTTGGTGGTGTTTCCTATAAATTGCACAACCTGAAGCAAATGCTTAGGATAGCCTTCCACAAGTTTCTCGCAATATTTTGCTGGAATTTTGACTGCTTCCTCCTGCTAGAATTGAAATCAAGTTTGTGGGCCTTCTTACTCGGACATGTTGCTTTAGTTCAGTCCACAGATTTTCTATGGGATTCAGATCAGAACTTTGTGATGCCCAATCCAATACTGCTACATTGTTGTCTGCCAGCTGTTTCGTTATCACTTTTGAAGTATGCTTAGTATCACTGTCCTGTTGAAAGACGCATTTGTTGCTAAGCTTTAGCTTTCTGGCAGACGTCTTGAGGTGGTGTTTCAGAATTTCCACTAAATGTTCCTTCTTCATGATACCATTCATTTTATGAAGTCCACCAGTCCCTTTTCCAGCATAACACCCCACACAACATCCTAATGCCTCCCTCTTGCTTTGCATTTGGGATTGTGTTGTTTGGGTTAAGAGTCTCGCCCATCAGCCTTCATACATATTGCTGATCATTATGGCCAAAGTTAAAAGTGTGTTTAATCTGACCAGTGAGAACTACTCCAAAAAGCTATGCTTTTGTCCTACTGAGCAACTGCAAACCGTACTCTACAGAGTTTTTAATGCCAATATTTGTGTAATGGTTTCTTTCTTTGTCAACAACCTTTCAAGCGATAGCCATGAAGTGCTCTCTTAGTGGTGGACAATAATATACCTTTGTTCCTCATTCATTTAACTCCTTTACCAGTTTTAGTTGTTTTTTGGGGTTTTGTTGAACCTTTCAAAACAAACTTTATTCATCTCCGGGAGTCAATTTGCACCTTCTTTCTAAATGTCTGTATGTGCCCAAGCTTTATATATTTATGTATAATTGATGGTACAGTTCCTTGTGGTACCTTGAACTTTTTGGAGATGCCTCCTAAGGAGGAACCTGACACTGAAGATCCATGCTTTTCAACGTATTTGGCTGTTGTGTTTGCTTCTGCCTCTCTAGATATCTTAGGTAGCCTTGGTACCGTTGAAATCGGGGCTCTGTGGAGACTATATGACATGTTGAAGAACTCTGTGTTTTGTATTTTTCATTGAAGATAGTTCTTTATAACCTGTTTTTTGGCAAGATTCTTCCATGAAGACCATTTCAAAGGAGACTTCTTTAGACTGTAGATGGGTATACTTGGCTTCCAGTGAATTCTGAGAGTTCAAACACATTAATACCTTCCATCTCTTTCCTGTCTTGCTCCTGGAGCATCTTCTCACTCCCTCCCTTTCTCTGGCTTCCTGATGAGGTGAGATGGCTCCTTTTTATCTTGAACCCAGGAATACTTCTGGGGTTGGGACATTAACTTCTGGAAGAGCTTCCAGGTCACACAGAAGCCATAAGCTCCTTTTCTGTAATGGTCTCTGGCAGCACCCAAGCACCCCTACTCCCAGGCAGCCCTATAGGTGTCCATTGTACGAGACAGTCCGAGAAAAACTGCCACCTTTTGTGTTTTGGGGTGGGTTTGAAATGCACATAAAAAGTAATTTCCTCCTGTCCTTCCATTACTTGTCCCTGATACAAATTGGGACTCTGCTCGAGCGGGCTGCTTGTCCTCTCCAGTGGTCCTTCCATTACATTGACCCAGTGGGTGAGGGATGATCTTCAACTTCTTTTGAAATGCCAGGCCTTCCTCTGTGGTACTTGTACCATCATACCTTATTTCTATGCTCATACTTGGCGTAAGAATTGATGATCTGAGGGGTAACTGTCACTGCCTCACCTTTTAGTTTGGGTATCCTTTGCCCAGTTAAGTTCCTACTACATGTTTCTGTTAGTTTGATTCAGTCAGCTCATTTTGTAATTTTTCATTAGAACCTGTTTGTTTCCTATTTATCTTTTATCATACACTCAATACCTGCAAAATAATAAAATTTTCATCCTGAAACTGATTTAGTATTATTATTATCTAATACGTTACTTTGTTTATCAAAATATAAACAAATTCCCTTAACATTTATTTCTTTGGAAATTAATATTTAAAAAAAAATGCTATTTTCTGTTGATACAAATGCAGAATACAAAAACCTGGAACCTCGGTTCACGAACGTCCCGGCACACGTACAACTCGGTTTACGACCAAAAAGTTTGCCAAACTTTTGCCTTGGTTCTCGACCACACACTTGGTATACGAACAAGCCAGTTTCCCTTTCGGTTTGTACATGTTCAGTCTCTCACTGTGCAGCGAGCAAGAGAGAGAGCGCTAGAGAGCTCCACACACACACACACACACACACACACACAGAGGCAGCACGCATGCGCACACACACGGGCAGCACAGGAAGCGCAGAGCGGCGTGCGCACACACACAGGCAGTGGGAGAGAGACACACACACACACACACACACACACAGGCAGCTGCAGAGAGAGCAGCAGGCAAGAGATTGCGACACACACGCAGAGGCAGCCCGAGATGCAGACGCACAGGAGAGAGCTGGACGCATTAAGGTAGGAAGGCAGTTAAAGAATGCACTGGGCTTGATTTTGTTTTCACTTATGTTTCCAACGATCTGTTCGTAGCTTGCATTGTTGCAATGTTATTTTTCTTGGTGGTTTATTAAATTACGGATTTTTTCAAATGTTACATTTTTTCCCTGTGCTTAAAACTCATTTAAAAAGTGCTTTTAGCCGGCGGTTGGTAGCGCTATAGCACAAACTATTGCAGTGTTAGTTTTCTCTGTTGTTCAAGGTTTTCTCAGTGTTATTCAATGTTTTTACATTTAGCCTACTATTATGCTGTGCATTCTATGGTTTAATTAACTATATTTGTGCTTAAAAACTTAAAAAATATATATATATTTAAATACAGTTCGTATGGTCTGGAACAGATTAATTGTATTTACATACAGTCCTAAGGGGGAAGTTGCTTCCGTTCACGACCAAATCGGTTTACGAGTTTTGGAACGAATTATGGTCGTGAACTGAGGTCCTACTGTATAAGGGTCAATCTAGGAAGTCTAGCACAGTACTAATATAATTTCTAAAATGTGCCACTCGGATAGAAAAGTTTGTCTTTTCTTATATAACAAACTCTTCTGTTGCTTATTTCATGTTTTTGTCACAAGTATAGCATGTTTTGTGAAGATAACTTGTCATATTGGGGAATAAGTGGCATTTGTACAGTTCCAGGTCTCTAATATAGGATGGGTGACCACATTTTCACAGAGGAGCTTTCGAGATGCAGCATTGTTGTGAAGCAGAAAGGAATATGATTGACTGATTTACTGCCACAAGTAACAAAACAAACGAAAGTAGTTTTAAACCAATATGTTGTCCTCTTAAGATGTGCAATCAATATGGACTACAAGTTAATTGTCAGGAAAATTTTCCACGTTTGTTTAGTAGCACTATTCTGGACAAAAAATGTCCTTGCTTTTGGAAAATCACCATGGTTTCAATGTTTTGATTGTTTTGGACTCTTGAGTTTATTCTTGTGTTGTAAAACATTATTTAAATTTCTCTCAGTCCTAATCTATTAGGTCAATTTTGTTTCTTGGAATGTTATCTGCAGTGATGCTTTATTTCAGGAGTCCAGTATCCAGCATAAACAGACCTTGTTTATGAAGAGAAGATTCAGCTGATCCATAACTAATCCCTGTAGTATCTGCTATACATCAATTTAATTTCTCCATTTGGTTCTTTCCATAACAACAACATTTTCTTTTGTTTTGATGTTGAAGACTGACCAGATCTTAAGTCAACTTCAAGAGATGTCCTGTCATGACCAAATTCTGAAGCCTATCTCTGTGGCTTAAGAATCTGACTGTTCTTGGTACTTGTTTACTAGTCAAGAATTAACCTTGGAAGGCATCTTGTTCAATAGTAGCGCAATTTATGAAGAAGTGCTTTGTCACTTGTGCAGATTTTATTATTTATGTTTGTTTTTTCTGAAATTTAAACATGCATTGTAAAACCCAAATTCTAGAAAGTTGCAATTCACATTATGCAAATTTTGTGATAAGAGGCTGTCACATTATTCAGATATTACCTGTTGATTCTCTCTTTTTTAGAGGTGGTGTATTTCCTAAAACTTTGTTTATACTTAAGTTCCAGAGCCTTTTGGAGGGGCAATTATCATTGGCCAGGAATCTATTACTTACCACAATGGTGACAAATACTTGGCCATTGCTCCACCCATTATTAAGGTAATGTTCTTTTTTTGTATGTCTGAAATATAATAATTCCTGCTAATTTCTATTTAGTCTCAGTTTTGATTACTTTATTTGTTTATGAAATATTCATATGATGATGTTTGAGTATCATTGTACAAATGCTTCAAAGCAAAATATTGTACCTAGTACTGTACAGTGCTCAGATATATAGCTGTATGTTAGTGTAAACAAAGTAATTTGACATATTTCATTCTTAAGTGTTTGCATATGTCTACATGTCTTATGTTGTAGTCCATAATTTTGTAAAGCTTCCAATAATGTCTTTCATCTTTAAAGAGATTAAGAAGTTTGACAAACACGAGTAGCCCATTTAGTCCACAAGTCTTGTTTAGCTAGTAGCTGAAATTTCTCATCATTTTGCCAAGCTTTTAAAATTTGTCAAGCTTTGTTCTAAATTCCCACAACTTCATTTGTGAAGAAGCACTTTGTGGCACTACTTAATTTCTAAAGGTGTCATTCTGTATTCATTTTACCATTTAAACTAAAGGAATGCTGCTTAATCAAATTTATCAATGCTTTTGAGAATTTTGAACACACATTTTAGGACACAATGTAACCTTCTGTGCTCATTACTTAAGTGTTTTAATTCCCTAAGCCTGTTAAATCTTGTCTGCATAGCTTCCAGAACTGTTCCATCTTTTTTTTTTCCCTTTTTTTTTTTTTAATGTTGTGCTGTATGGAACTGCACACTGTACTCCAGATGTAGTATTATGGGTATAATGGGTTTGTAGAGCCTCTGCATTATATGTCATCTTTTTATCTGTTTTTATAATATAACCTAACATTTTGTCTTTTTAACTGCTTCTACACATTGCTCCAATTAAGAGATTGTTCTATCTGTTTAAATCCCAATATTCTTTTCAGAATCCTAAATCTTTAAGACCATGTCTCCCCATCTTGTGTACATAGTTAATGTTCCTTTTTCTTATGTGAAGCACTTCCATTTTGCAGGATAAGTTTAGTATATTTCAAGTCAAAGTTATTTGTGAAACGTGAAAAGTAGGCACTGTTTAGGAAGAAAATCTCCATATAGTCATGGCCGAAATTATCGGCACCCCTGGAATTTTCCCATTAAATGCACCACTTCTCCCAGAAAATTGTTGCAGTTACAAATGTTTTCGTATACACATGTTTATTTCCTTTATGTGCATTGGAACAACACAAAAAAACAGAAAAAAAGCCAAATCTGACATTTCACACACAACTCAAAACCCGGGCTGAACAATACTATTGGCACCCTCAACTTAATATTTGGTTGCACGCCCTTTGGAAAAAATAACTAAAATCAAACGCTTCCTATAACCATCAACAAACTTGTTACACCTCTTAACTGGAATTTCCAACCGCTCTTCTTTTGCAAACTGCTCAAGGTCTCTCAGATTTGAAGGGCGCCTTCATCCAACAGCAATTTTGAGATCTCTCCATAAGTGTTCAATCGGATTTAGATCCAGACTCATTGCTGGCCACTTTAGAACTCTCCAGTGTTTTGTCTTCAACCATTTCTGGGTGCTTTTAGAGGTATGTTTGGAGTCATTGTCCTGCTGGAACACCCATGACCTCTGACACAGACGCAGCTTTCTGACACTGGGCCCTACATTGCACCCCAATATCTTTTGGTAGTCTTCAGATTTCATGATGCCTTACACACAGTCAAGGCATCCAGGGCCAGAGGCAGCAAAACATCCCCAAAACATCTTAGAACCCCCACCATGTTTGACTGTAGGTACTATGCTGTTTTCTTCATAGGCCTCATTCCGTTTTCTGTAAACAGTAGAATGATGAGCTTTACCAAAAAACTCTACCTTGGTCTCATCTGTCCACAAGACGTCTACCAAGAAGGATTTTGGCTTCCTCAAGTACATTTTGGCAAACTCCAGTCTGGCTTTTTTATGTTTGTGTCAGCAGTGGGGTCCTACTGGCTCTCCTGCCATAGCGTTTCATTTCGTTCAGATGTCGACGGATAGTTTGAGGTGACACTATTGCACCTTGAGTCTGCAGAACAGCTTGAATATGTTTTGAAGTTGATTGGGGCTGTTTATCCACCATTCAGACTATCCTTCGTTACAGTCTTTTATCAATTTTTCTCTTCCGTCCACATCCAGGGAGCTACAGTGCCATGTGTTGTGAACTTCTTGATTATGTTGTGCACAGTGGACAAAGGAACATGAAGGTCTCTGGAGATGGACTTGTAGCCTTGAGATTGTTGATATTTTTCCACAATTTTTGTTCTCAAGTCCTCAGACAATTCTCTGCTCTTCTTTCTGTTCTCCATGCTTAGTGTGGCACACTCAGACACACAACAGAAAGGTTGAGTCAACTTTTCTCCATTTTAACTGGCTTCAGGTGTGATTGCTATATTGCCAGCACCTGTTTCTTGCTACAGGTGAGTTCAAACGAGCATCATATGCTTGAAATTAAACGATTTACCCATCATTTTGAAAAAATTTTGTCCAGCCCATTTTTGGAGTTCTGTGTGACATGTCAGATTTGGCTTTTTTTTCTCTGTTTTTTTTGTGTTGTTCCAATGCACATAAAGGAAATAAACATGTGTCTACCAAAACATTTGTAATTGCAACAATATTCTCGGAGAAATGGTGCATTTTCTGGGAAAATTCCAGGGGTGCCGATAATTTCGGCCATGACTGTATGATTTGAGTACACATCTGTCATTAAAACCATAGTGTTTGTACGTAATTGGGCATATGTGCCAGCATTGCATTGCCTATTTAATATACAATATATATTATAAAAAAAAAATTTTTGGGTGGTATACTAGGGAGATGAGACGTGATCTTCTCAGAAGACAATTTAAAGTCCCGTGACGATTTTATTTATATCATCGATCATTTTCCTTAATAAATAAATGACCAAGCATAATATTTTTGTATCATTTGTTTAACTGGTTTCTCTTTATCTAATTTTAGGACTTGAGTGAAAATCTGATGATGGTTTAGGTCATATTTATGCAGAAACATAGAAAATTCTAAAGGGTTCACAAACTTTCAAGCACAACTGTGTGTGTGTGTATGTATGTATATATAAATATAAATATATATGTAAATATAAATATTATATATAATATATAATATTTTAGGTATAATTTATATATATATATATATATATTTATAATATATATATATATATATATATATAATATATATATATATATATATATATATATATATATATATATATACACACATACACAATGGAACCTCAAGATACGAGTTTAATTCGTTCCAGCACTGAGCTTGTATAGCGAATTTCTCGTATCTAGAACAAACTTCCCCATTGAAAAAATTGAAATCCAGTTAATCCGTTCCACACCCCCAAAAATATCAACATAAAAATCAATTTTCCTAACAAATAACACTGATAAATAATATATACAAGTGGAACCTCGGTTTGCGAGTAACTTGGTTTGCGAGTGTTTTGCAAGACAAGCTAAATTTTTTAATTTTGACTTGATAAAACGAGCGTTGTCTTGCAATACGAGTAGTATGGATACACTTTGTCTGCTGAGCGTCATGTGACTGAGCTGATGGTGGTTCTGTCTCGTGCGCGTCTCTCTCTCCTTATCTCTCTCGCTTGCGCACGTGTCTCTCTCTCTCTCTCTCTCCTTATCTCTCTCGCTCGCACATGCGTCTCTCGCAAGCACCTTTCTCTCTCTCTCTCTCTCCTCTTGAGGGTAGAGAAAAGCCAAGCAAAATGACACCTTTTTTTGGCTAACTAAAAAGATTACAATATGCAAGCTTTCGAGGCATCTCAGGCCCCTTCTTCAGGCAAGATGTAATCAAAGCTTGCATATTGTAATCTTTTTAGTTAGCCAATAAAAGGTGTCATTTTGCTTGGCTTTTCTCTACATTCATAATGGCTAACGCTGTACAACACCCTAGTACTCCTCTTGAGGGCAATCGTCTCCTATTCTCCGTCTGCATATCCGCAATATTTTTGGATACGCTTATACGCCGAACTGCTACAGCGAAACAATGAAATCACAAGCGCACAAACGCGTAGATCCTCATGCTACGGGAGAGCAAGGAACACTGAGTGAGCTGACGGGCTGGCAGCGTCAGCTTGGGTGAATCCCCGAGTCGAGGCGGATCGGGAAACTCGTCATGCATAACCATAGCCTGGCTCGTGGCTCGTTACTTGAGCCAATGGTTGTATTTAGATCTGAATTTTTTGCTCATACTTTCCTCGTATCTTGAATTTCTTGTATACAGAGCTGTTCGTATCTCGAGGTTCCACTGTATATTTATAATATACACGGGTAATATTCTGTTGCAATGAAATTTTCATTAGAACGAAGTATTTTGATGGTCCCGACAGCCTCCTCGTATAACATGAGTCTATAGAAATCTCGTTACTACGAAGTACATTCAGTAGATAACTTTCATTACAATGAAGTGCCTGAATGAATCATCTGCAGAGCAGTAAGTTCTGTGGCCGTAGCTCAGTTGTGCACAATGATCCCCAAACAAAAACCCTGTAATTGTTTTTTCTTTCTTTGAACTTTCCTCGTACTGTTTTGCCTTTTTTGTTGCCTGTGGTTTTCAGTGATATCTTTTGCTTATCGCTCGTCAACATTTGAAAAACATCCATTGGAATTTAACTCATTGTCACCCTCCTACAGAAACGGCACACACAAAAAAACAATAACAGTTCATATTAGAAAAAAAGTTGAATTTTTTGCAGCTCTTGATTGCGGCAAAAAGAAAAAAGATGTTACCAATGAATTCGGAATTTCGCCATCGACACTGTCAGCTTTCTTGGAAAGACAGAGCAAAAAAAGAAAAAATCTCGGGTTGCAAATGTATGTGAACTGCTGCATTTGAAAAATAAGCAGTTTTTATGTTGTTCAGTGATGCTCGTTCAAGAAACATTCCTATTAATGCAGCACTCATTCAAGAGAATGTGAGGTTTGCAAATTCTCTTGGGACCTCTTCCAACTAGACAGCACGCCAAAGTGTGTCCTGAAGTGCGATCTCCGCATCTGTACAGGGCAATAGCAGGCTCACAGCTATGCAGAGTCTCTCCGCCAAAGTAAACAGAAAAGATCTCCATGGGTGATGCAAGGTTAGGATAGGAGCACATACATTGTAAATGCAGATAACAGGATTACTTGGTCACTGACCTGCCTGACTGCGGTGTCTGTGTATAGCAGAGTGGCAGATTAAACTACAATAAATAACTGTGCTATTCCTGTTTCAAGCTGAATAAAGCTGGTTTTTGCTAAAGTACTGAGACTAAGCCTTGTGTTTTGGGGTGCAAGTCAGGAACTTATAGCGTGACCCCAATCTTTTATGATTTGCTTCTGTGGTGCTTCACTGCACCGCAGTGAGCCTGCTATTGCCTTGCTCCAGCAATGGACAATCTTCCACAGATGCTGCAATTGTGCTTCGGGACGCACTTCAACATGTTGTTCCTGTTGGGCGAGAAGTGATGGGGATCCAAAAAGTGTTCAGAAACCTCACAATATGAACAAGAAGAAAAGGATGATTCGGCTTCTGATAGATAACTCTGCTGCGCACAATATGCTTCAACATTTAGATAATGTTTGCGTTGAATTCCTCCCACCCAATTACACAGCAGTGCTTCAGCGATTAGATTTGGGCATCATTTGCACCCTGAAAGTGTATCATTGCAAGGAAATGCTGAGAAAAACTCTTGTCAGCATAACTTGTAGGCAGGAGAAGATTAAAATTAACGTGAAAGAAGCTATTGAAATGATTGCAAACTTCTGGACACAAGTTAAAGAAAGCACTATAGTAACAAATGCAGAATCTCATTACAACAAAATATTTTTTAGGTCCCTGGGAGTTCGTTGTAACAGAATTTTACCTAATATATATATACTAGCAAAATACCCACGCTTCTCAGCGGAGAAGTAGTGAAAAAGAAAAGGAAATATTTTGAAAGTAACATAACATGATTGTCAATGTAATTCTTTTGTCACTGTTGTGAGTGATGAGTGTTGCTGTCATATATATATATATATATACACACACACACACACACACACACACACACACATCCACATCCACATCCACATACATACATACATATCTATACAAAATAAAAATACGAAATTTGGCAGGCTCATTCCTTACAGCTTCCTTACAAAAGTTGGGTAGGTTTCATTTAAAAATTCTACGCATAATGGTCATAACTAGAAGCTATTTTTCTCCATTTACTGTAATGGAGTTGAGCTCGAAAGCCGTGGGGGGGCGGAGTTTCGTGTGACATCATCATGCCTCTCACGTAATCGCGCATTACGTGGAAAACCAGGAAGAGCTCCAAAAAGCGCTGAAGAAAACATGCATTATATAATTAAGAAGGCAGCGAAACAATTAGAAGCGGAAAGTGACATATAAAACCATATTCAGTGGCTCACGTGAACTGGCGAGTGCGCAGAAAAAAGCAACAGTTCCAAAGAGTGCTGAACAAAAACCGAATTACACTGCTACGCTCAAATAGACAAACGGCACGCCGTGGCGCAATAGTAGAGGCTTCGCCTCTAGCGCTGACTTCCGAGGTTCGATTCCTGAGAGGGGATGCACTAAGTATGTACGCGCGCTTCATTTTAGCCTCGCATCCCCTTGGTTTGAGACGTATGAAAAAATATGCTGTTAACGCAGAAAGACAGATCACCAATTGAAGCTTTATGAATAATGGATACTTTATTCGCGATCAATGATTGTTTTGGTAAAGCCATACTCAGTGTATTCATTAGATGAACGGTAAAAAGTAAGAGCGAGGGGAGGGTAACTTATTGAGGCACACAGGCAAAACCACAATAGCACGCGGGCTCGATGTACTGTAGTGTGTGTCAACTCGATCTGAATTGCGTGATAACATTTGATAAAATATTTCTTTTCAAGTTCTGTTTAGTCCATATGTGTCAAACTCGAGGCCCACGTGCCACATCCGGCCCGGCGTGTAATTATATCCAGCACGCGAGATCATTTTATATACTATATTATTGTTATTAATGGCCGGGGATATGAAGCGCTGGTAACACAATAAACTACAGATCCCATAATGCAGCGCTTCAGCTGCCTTGCGAACACTTACGCGTTAATCAAGTCTAGCTTATGATGCTGCAAGTTATTGCGAAGCTAGCCCACACGATGCCGAAGAGAAAAGGTGATTCTGAACATAGAGCCTTTAAAAACCGATGGGAGGCTGAGTATATGTTTACTGACA
>NC_053154.1:177966849-178049349 GCF_016835505.1 Polypterus senegalus
GATGGGTCAAGCTTTAGTGGGAGGGGTGGAGAGAAAATTACAAGTCAGTCTGTATTATGTTAGTTCAGTAATCGTAAAAGAAGGAATGCAGTGAATCAAATGTAATATAAAGTGAAGGAGTAATAATAATAGGTTGTACAGAAGGAATAGTCAGATTGCGTTGAGCAATTGTTGTATTGGGTCCAATATACTTAAACTCTGTTTAAGAAAAAAAAATATTTTGAAAAGGAATGACATGTTTTAGATTTGATATTTAACTAAAAGTATATAAGACAAAATAACATACAGTATGCAAACTTGCTTTTTGAATATAAGTAGCTTCTGCCTTTCTCACTGTATTTGTTCCACAGTTGAATGTTGACAGTAATGAGCAAGGGTCCTATGTGGCAGTAATGGAGACATTCACTAATCTTGGACCTATTGTGGACATGTGTGTAGTAGACCTAGAGCGCCAGGGTCAAGGACAGGTAAGAAATATACTGTTGAATGTCCATTAGAATTTATTTATTTTTATTTAATGCATATATTTGAATCTGGACTGTCAAGTTTCCTTATGAGACAGAAAGGAGATGTTGTAATGAGCAGGATCCAGTCAGGGAAGAGCCATGTAATAAGCATAAAACAAACAGTGCACTATGGAGTCGGCATTTTCAGAAATAGTTATTTTAGTCCTTCCACACTGAAATGCTGCCACCAGTGTTGTAACTTGTAAAAGAATCTAGCTTTGGAGAGCGTTTTCAGAAATACTTGCTTTCTTAGGTTGGAAATGCCAGGATAGTGTGTACAAAAGCTTGTCCTCATTTGTGTCATTTCTGTGGAATTCTAAATTACCGTTTCATTATTAAAGGTGACTGTACATAAATGTAAAGCTTAACAAGGCATGGGACTACCAAATTTTCAGTTCTGTTATTGGACTGCAAGTTTTAGCATAGCAAAATATCGTAAAACTGATGAAAGTTTATGAACTACATGAGGTTCATTAGTCATGAAAAGGATATCTGGTAGTAAATATAATCAAATTATCAGCAATTCAGTGATTAACAATTTATTAAAGATATTGAACCATTGTATGATTTATTTTAAGGCAGAGAAGCCTATCTGTTGCCCCTGTACATAATAATCACCTGTTTTAGCCTCCTTTAACATATGCAGTATTTAATTTATGGATATCAGTAGGGATTGTGATTGTATTGTTTGTATTAACAATGCATTTACATCCTTTGAGCTATTGATCTCCAAATTTAATCTTTCAGAGAAATGCTTTTACTTTATAGAAATTAGAAAAGTATAAAAAAGTAATATACCCAACTTTCCTTGTCTTTCACCTGCACCGGTTTCTGAAGTTATCTGACTAGGTTGGATGAAGATTTACACAGCATCTCCAGAGTATATCAATCATTTAAAGGAATTTAATTATCTTAGAGAACGATGTTACTGAAATCTTTCAATTACAAATTCTGAGATAAAATGGAATTCACCCATAACACATTGTAGTTCAACATACATCAAACAGGTCAACATTCAAGTAAATACATATGTACTTATAATTCATATGTATCTATCTAAAATGGAACCAGGTAAAGAGTCTCAATCCAGCATCTCTAACTCGTTGGGAAAGTGAGTTTGTGTATGATCTTAAATTGGCAAAAAATCAGATTGTTTTTATATGTTTTTTTTTTCGTAAACAACGAAAGTTTAAGTGGTCAGTTTAACTAAATTATTTTTTTTTTCATATTTCAGCTAGTGACCTGCTCTGGTGCCTTTAAAGAGGGATCCCTTCGGATTATTCGTAACGGCATTGGGATACATGAACATGCTAGTATTGACCTACCTGGAATCAAAGGTTGCTACTTTATGAATTAGAGAATTTTTCCTTTGTCTTGTTTGTTATACCTTTTTGCCATTAATGGAGCAATATAAGATAATACTTAAAAAAAAAAAAAAATGTATGCATGTATTTTTATTATATATATATATATGTATGTATGTATGTATGTATGTGTGTGTGTGTGTGTGTATATGTATATATATGTGTGTGTGTGTGTATATGTATGTATATATGTGTATATGCAATACATAAGTTCAATTCAGAACTGAAGGCATAGGAAAAAGGAGGAGGTTTTTAAAGGGGAAGACAGGAAGTGAGATCGTAGGGGTCGGGCTCATTGAGGTCTTCAGCCATTGGTTTGAGCCCGGACATGACATCACAGGGGCCGGAGCCGGCAAGGTCTGCTTCGATAGGCTCGGTCCCAGAAGTGACGTCAGGAGAGCCAGGCGGAATCTCCCGGGAATGGTCTGCAGACAAGGAAGAAAGAGTCAGTACACTCTGCCACATCCTGGTATGTCTCAGAATTGTTTTTACCCGAGCCCTTTAGCTGCCTCCCATGCGCACGTGTGTGACAAGGCGCCTCAGCCCTGTCCCGTCGGATCGGGCGACCCTGACTGAGAGGTTGTGAACCCGAGAGAGGGCATCAGCGTTGGCGTTAGAGTGCCCCAACGGTGAACAAGCGAAAACTTGTATGGCCGGAGGTCAAGAAACCACATGGTGACCCGCGGGATCGACTCCTTGTGCAGGGCCATCCTCTGTGAAGGAGCATGGTCCATGACAAGGGTGAATTCCCGGCCCAGCAGGTAGTACCTCAGCTGAGTAATCGCCCATTTAACCGCCAAAGCCTCTCTCTCCACCGCTACATACCTGGTCTCCCGGTCCAACAGTTTCCGGCTCAGGAACATAATGGGGTGATCTGCACCATTGACATTATGGCCCAGCACTGCCCCCAGGCCTGTGTCCGAAGTGTCAGTCTGGAGGATGAAAGGTAATGCAAAGTTAGGAGCTTTCAAAATAGTTGCGGACGTAAGGGTCTGCTTCAAGTCACTAAATGCAGCACCTGTCCTTTCAGTCCATACCACAATGTTTGGGGCCCTCTTCTTTGTCAAATCAGTCAAGGGCGCCGCTCTCTCTGAGAACCGGGATACAAACCGGCGGTAGTATCCCGCATACCCGAGAAAGGCTTAGACCTGCCGCTTGGTTCGCGGACGGGGCCATTTCAAAATGGCATCTACTTTGGAGCACTGTGGCTTCACGGTACCCCAACCCACCAGGTAGCCTAAATTCTTGGCTTCACTCAATGCGAAGAAGCATTTCTTGGGATTGATCCGAAGCCCGGCCTCACCAAGTGTCCACAATACCGCTTTTACCTGCTGTAGGTGTTCCGTCCATGTGATGGAATAGATGACCACATCATCCAGGTAGGCAGCACTGTATGAGTTATGAGGCCTGAGCACTTTGTCCACCAGACGCTGGAAGGTAGCTGGAGCCCCGTGTAACCCAAGTGGAAGGACGCGATACTGCCAGTGTCCACTAGGGGTGCTAAACGCGGTCTTAACCTTCGCGGAGTCCGTTAAAGGAACCTGCCAGTACCCCTTTGTCATGTCCAGGGTGGTCAAATTTTGAGTCTGTCCAAGCCCCTACGAGGAGATCGTCCACTCGCGGTATTGGATAAGCATCGAATTGGGAGACTTGATTAAGCTGACAGAAGTCATTGCAGAACCTCCAACTCCCGTCAGGCTTAGCGACCAACACAATTGGACTGGACCAGGGACTATGACTTTCCTCGATCACACCTAGTTCCAGCATGTGTTTGATCTCAAGCTCCACTTCAGCTCTTTTTGCCTCGGGAAGACGATACAGGCGTTCTTGGACTATAACCCCGGGTTCTGTCACAATGTCGTACTCAACCAGAGAGGTCTGTCCGGGGCGTTCACTCACTACCTCCCAGACAGAGAGGATAACTGCTTCGAGCTCATGTCGTTGTCTGGGATTTAAATCCACACCGAAGTTAAGGCTCGCCGTGTGAGCAAAGAGTGAGCGGGGCTGACCGGAGGAGGGATCAGGATCCTTGTCCTTCCACGGTTTCAGCAGGTTGACATGATAAACCCACTCACGATTGGGTTGACTCACCAAATAGTCGACGAGGCCTTTCCTCTCCTTAACTTCGTAGGGCCCCTGCCAATGGGCAAGTAACTTAGAGTGGGAGGTAGGTACTAGGACCATGACCCGATCTCCCGGGCGGAACTCCCAGAGAGACGTGCCACGGTCGTAATAACGGACCTGTGCTTTTTAAGGAGGGGTCGAATTTTACCAAATCTATTGCGTAACTGTGCGATATATTCTAATATATTTGTAGAGGGAAGAGCCGCCTCTTCCCATCCTTCTTTTAAGATGTCTAATATGCCCCGTGGTTGTCGCCCATATAGTAATTCAAAACGGGAGAAACCCGGTGGAGGGGTTCCTTCCATCCTTGCTGACCACCTTACGTAGCATTTGTTTGAGAGTTTGGTTGATCCTCTCCACCAAACCGTTGGTTTGAGGTTGATATACCGCGGTCTTTAAGTACTTTATTTTCAGCAACTTGGCAGTATCCCTGAACATCTCCGAGGTAAAAGGCGTCCCCCGGTCTGTCAAGACTTCCTTGGGGATGCCTACACGCGAAAAGACCCCTAGTAATTCCCGTGCGATGGCTTTGGAAGTAGCTGAGCGCAACATAACAGATTTGGGATATTTGGTAGCCTAATCCACGAGGACTAAAATATACTAAATCGACCCCAATTCTGTGGAAGGGAATATCAATCAGGGGAATAGGAATGAGAGGAGCACGGTCCCTCCTAGGAATTTGTCGCAATTGACACTCCGGGCAAGAAGTGCAAAAGCGACGAACCTCCTCATTGATTCCCGGCCAGTAGAAGCGGAGCTTGATCCGCTCCAGTGTTTTCTCGGTGCCCAGATGGCCACCTAGGAGGTGGGTGTGTGCTAGCTCACAGACCTCCTGCCGGAAGGTCCGTGGGATTAGCAGTAGCCTTCTCTCACGCCCGTCATGCTCAGCTACACGATAAAGAAGGTCATTCTCCAACACAAAGTGAGGACCCTGTGGCTTCGGCTGGTTAGTGTGCTGGCCGCTGACCAGAACCACTGCATTTTTTGCAAACTTAAGGGAGTCATCATTCCACTGCTTCTTTTTAAAAGAAGCCGACGTGTCTCTAAATTGAAACTGTAAAAGGGAGAGAGGGTCAGGACCGACCTCAAGGGGCGTGGTTTCCTCCCGTTCCGTCTTGGCGCTGGAGGATGACGTATCTGTACGCTACGGTCTGGGAGTTGCCACGTCACTCAAGGTGGCCGCTTTGTCTGTCTCTGCCGGTTGATTACACGGCGTGGAGGCAGCTTGAGACGGCTCATTCCTGTCTGTAACTAGGCCCAAGTTAACCCCAGGAGTGGTATGTGTCTCGCCGCTTTTAATTTTAGACCAGTCCTGCCCTAGTATCACCGGGTGTGGAGGATCGGGAGGGACCGCCACGGTTAATTTCTGAACCAATCCTCCATAGCTGACGACACAGCAGGCGGACCTGTACCAGCGCATTTCTCTGTGGACACAGGTTATACTGGTCTTTAAATTTTATGTATTGTTGCGGCAGCACAAATCGGCAGGCAACAATGGTAATGTTGCTGCCGGAATCAAATAAAGCCTTGGTTTTATACCCGTTTGCGATCACCACTTCCATGTGTGGGACCGCCAACAGGTTAATCAGAGCGCACCAACCCCCTCTCCTCCAAGCTGGTTTCGCACCCGCGAGTCCGGGGACGCCGGCACAAGCTCTGGGTAGTACGGTTGCTGGGTTGGCTAGTTCTTGGGACATACTCCGGGTGAGTTCGACACAGGTACGGTTTTGCTCTCCCTGAGTGTTAGACTGCCCTTTGTGTCTCCAGAAGCTCTATGAGCTCAGCCATGTTCTTAAACTGCGCACCCCAGACCGGCTGGGTGAAGCCATGGGGTAGCGCTCTCAGAAGCAGATAGCAGGTTACTGTGGTGTTATGGGTCCACAGCTCGTTCAGCAAAGGCCGTTTCTTTTTAAATAAATAATCATCGAGCTCGCAGCTTACTGAGGGGGCGTTGGGCCATAGCAAGCCACGGGCCGATCTGTGGTGTGGGCGTTTCTCACCTAGTGCACAGGTGAGGGAGTGCCTACATTCAGGATTGTTCCCGTGGCTAATGTCATGCAGCTGCTATTGCCCCTCGCAATATAAAGAAGCGTGAGTTGGACGGGAGAGGAGAAAAAAGATCAGGAAAAAATGAAACGAAAAGGACAGAGGTTACAGGGAGTGAGAGAGGAAGCAGGTCGGTGCGAGAGAGACACACGGAGTGTGTGGTGAGCGAGCGCTCGTGGGCAGCTGCGAGGAAGCTGGGTGTTAGGCCGACACCCAGGCGTTGGAGTTGGAAGGCGCTCCTGCTGAGTGAGCAGGGAGTGGGAGTGACCAGGGAAAGGCGACTGACCGCAGAAAACCGGAAAGGCAGCAGGAGTCGCGAGGCTTGGTGTTACAGTCCTTGGTGTGGGTGTCCTGGAGACTAAGGAGTCCAAGTCTCAGGCCTGGGATGAGTACCAGACCGAAGCCAGTATCGGGAGGTCTCCAGACCTGTGTGTGGGTGGAGAAGGGCAGCTGCAGGAAGCATCTCGCCTGTTGCATGGGCCCGTATGGGAGAAGCAGGTGAGACGCTAGCATAGAAGAAGCACCGGGCTTGTTGTTGTTTTTGTTTTTTTAAAGTCTGCTTCCTGTAGAACGTTTTAACCTCGTTTTTAAAAGAATTGTTTTTTTTCTATTTTTACCTCCATGTTTTTTTTTATGGATTATTTATTGAACTTTGGAACTGCACAACACTTTAACACTTTTTGTACAATCCCCTTGCTCAATTGCTTATTGCTTCAACTGTCTAGCTCATCGGTGACATTACCGATGGTGTTGGGTTGAAGGGCTCCCGAATAGTGATGGGAGCGTGGAGCCAAACCCACATTGTCACAGCTACCTGCTCTATTATTTGGTAGGGCTTATTCTCAATTGGCCGTAACCATTGCCCAGAGGTACCAGGCTTGTCCGTGGGTCGGCTGCTATGGGTCCAACCTCCAATATTTAAATTTTTTCACCTGCCAGTCTGGGGCACCCCTAGGTGGTACTTGGGGCTCTGGTTTCACAGGGAGGGGGCACTCTCCTCTGAGAGAACATAGTAAGCACCTTTTGTCTCCCCCCTCCGGAGCAGCCCACCTCTGTGAACACCCCCCCGGACACTCCCTGGCCTCTTTAGGTTGCCCAGTTAAGTGTGCTGGGAGCGGAACCCGTACTGGGTCTCATGGAACCACGGGACACCCTTCCCTGCCTGAAAACTCGGCCCCGGTACGCTCCCACCTGGGTACATTGCAGGTCCTGGCCCCTTCTCCTCCGGGACTTCTCCATCCTGCAGACTACACCAGTGTCACAAAAGCCACGATGAGACAAAGCAAGGTTTGGGGCAGCCACCCGTATAATTTGTTTTCCTGGCAGCAAATTCTCTTTTCAAATGATAGCACTGCTGTGCACAAAACTGAGTCCAATACAGAACTGAAGTCATAGGGAAAAGGAGAAGGTTTTTAAAGGTGAAGACAGGAAGTGAGATCATAGGGGTCGGGCTCATGAGGTCTTCAGCCATTGTTTCGAGCCCAGACGTGACATCATAGGGGCCGGAGCCGGCAAGGTCTTCTTTGATAGGCTCGGTCGCGGAAGTGACGTCAGGAGAGCCAGGTGGAATCTCCCGGGAATAGTCTGCAGGCAAGGAAGAAAAAGAGTGGGTGCACTCTGCCACATCCTAGTATGTCTCAGAACTGTCCTTACCCGAGCCCTTTAGCTATATATATATATATATATATATATATATATATATATATATATATATATATATATATATATATATATATATATATATATATATATATTATAGTAGAATACCAAGGCTTCAGCTGGAGAAGTAGTGTGCTAAAGAAGGTACTAAAAAGAAAAGGAAAATTTTAAAATAACGTAACATGGTTGTTAATGTAATTGTTTTGTCATTGATATGAGTGTTGTTCTCATATCTATCTATATATATGTATATCTATCTATATATATATATATATATATATATACCCGAGCTTGGCAGCGGAGAAGTAGTGTGTTAAAGAAGGAAAGAGAAAGAAAAGGAAACATTTTGAAAATAACGTAACATGATTGTCAATGTAATTGTTTTGTCACTGTTATGAGTGTTGCTGTCATATATATATATATATATATATATATATATATATATATATATATATATATAGCAAAATACCTGCACTTCAGCATGTCATGTGTTAAAGAAGTTATGAAAAAGAAAAGGAAACATTTTAAAAATAATGTAACATGATTGTCAAAGTAATTGTTTTGTGTATTTGGCAGCAGCGTCACAAAGTTGTTTTCGGTAGCTGCATCAGAAAATGTACCACGATGTCTGACACGCCTCCTTTTTACTGTTTTCTCACAGCTTGGATTGCTGCTGTCATATATACACACACACATACATAAATACATATACATATACATATATACATATGTGTATATATATATATATATATATATATATATATATATATATATATATATATATATATATATATATATATACATACACATATATATATATATATATATATATATATATATATATATATATATATATATATATATATATATATATATACACAAGGTAATAATAATAAATTATAGTCTATAAGTTATTAAACAGTAAAACATTAACGTTTTAAGAAGTACAGGTACATTGAAATTACATTTTCTATGTGAACGCTCAAATTTGTGCCTCTGGTAATGTGCCTTACCGCATTTAAAGAAAATTAGTTTTGTGTCCTCTGCAGTGTTAAGAGAGAAAGGCTTTGGTTTGGGATAAAAGGAAAAAGGTGTAAAGAAAGGAAAGTTGCCTTTTTCTTTTATATAGTATAGAGATGTGTTCGCTGACGCTATGATCGCCTTTTGGGGACAGTCGCGTGGGTCTTGTGTAGACTGGTGAGACGCCCCGCCATTAATCGGCTGTGATGGCACTGTCAGTCCTCCACTCGTGTGCGTGTCTTCATAATCCGGCTGAGGACCTCATAATCGTATACGTGCAAAAGAAAGTGTGAATCGCCTTAATATTATTTTGCCGTGGTGTAGAAAAGGGGTCCCGTGTTTGCACTTGTCTGGGCTATAGCGCAGGGGAGGATGAAAAATTAAAAGTGCTCACTTTGACTTAAGGCAGAAGCGCAGTCAGCGCCTCAAAGGCCGGCACAGCTATGCACGCTGGCTGCTTGACTTTTGCTGGGCAGGAGACCCCAGTTTTGCAGACACGCTCATGATATCAAAAGTCTCAGCTCTTTGGAGGTCATTCATATATATATATATATATATAATAATATATATATACCAGCCAGAGGAGAAGTAGTGTGTTAAAGAAGTAATGAAAAGAAAAGGAAACATTTTAATAATAACGTAACATGATTGACATTGTCATGAGTGTTGCTGTCATATATATGCCTGCCTAAATAAGTCACCCTCGCTTTGCTCTTACTTTTTACCGCTCATTTAATCATGGCTAGTGGCGAAAAATTATAAAATGGAAGGAGGATGGCTTTACCAAAACAATTATTGATGGCGAATCGATTATTCATAAAGCTTGAATTGGTGATCTATTTTTCTGTGTTAACCTCATATTTTTTCATACTTCTTCTCAAACTAAGGTGGTGCGAGGGTAAAATGAATCGGGATGCTTGATCAATGTAATCGGTGTACCAGGAAATCATGCATTGACAAAAGCTCCCTTTGCTTGTAATGCAAAGTGTGATTAAATGCATTATTTTTAACGCGTTATGGAGCACATGCATCAAGCTTCTCAGCTGTGCTTGTGCTAAGAAAAGGAAAGATTTTAAAAATAACGTAACACGATTGTCAATGTGACCTTTTGTAAGTAGTGCCTGGAGGATTCAGTGTGTTGAAACTCTAGAGACAGCGTGTGTATTAACTTGTGGATTTTTCTGTGAGTATTTGGTGGCAGTCTGATGAAGTTGCTTCGGAAGATGGCGTTAGCCGCGGAGCTCAGCTCAGAGCGAAATAAGATGAATGGGAGGGGAGATGATGACGTGACTCCCCACCGCCTTTAACTGTCAATCCCCACAAACACAGTCTCTCGAATTTGCATAAGCACACCCCTTCACCTACAATTTTAACTTAGTTACAAAGTGATCAAAACTCGCTTATATCCCGCGCCCTCTCATTAAACTTGTATCCCGCATTACCTGTGAGCATGTGAAACGCCAGCGTAGCCTGTCTATGAACTTAATTTAAAGTTTAGGTTTACACCTTGCTTTCTTTCCGAGGTAGCAGCACTCATGAATATGGTAGTATATGTCACTCGCTCGCTTCTTATTGTTTAGCTGCCTTCTCAATTATATAATGCATGTTTTCTCAAGTGCTTTTTGGAGGTCTTCCTGGTTTTCTATGCACCGCGCTGACAGTCAGTTCACGTGATTATGTGGGGGCGTGATGATGTCACACCTAAACTCCGCCCCACGCCTTTCCAGCTCAACTCCATTACAGTTAATGGAGAAAAATACCTTCCAGTTATGACCATTAGGCGTAGAATTTCGAAATGAAACCTGCCCAACTTTTGTAAGTAAGCTGTAAGGAATGAGCCTGCCAAATTTCAGCCTTCTACCTACAGGGGAAGTTGGAGAATGACTGAGTGACTGAGCTTTGCCTTTTATTAGTATAGATAGATATATATATTATATATATATATATATATATATATATATATATATATATATATATATATATATATATATATATATATATATATATATATATATATATATATATATATATATATATATATATATATATTATATATATATATTATATATAAATATAAATATATATATATATATATATACATACACACTAGCAGAATACCTGCGCTCGAAAGGAGAAGTAGTGTGTTAAAGAAGTTATGAAAAGAAAAGGAAATATTTTAAAAATGACGTAAGATGATTGTTAATTTAATTGTTTTGTCATTGATATGAGTGTTGTTCCCATCTCTCTCTCTGTCTCTCTCTCTCTCTCTCTATATATATATATATATATATATATATATATATATATATATATATATATGTATATGTATATATATATATATATATATATATATATATGTATATATATGTATATATATATATGTATATATATATATGTGTGTATATATATATATATATGTGTGTATAATATATATTCGGCAAAAAAAGAAACGTCCCTTTTTCAGGACTGTGTATTTCAACAATAATTTTTTAAAAATCCAAATAACTTTACAGATCTTCATTGTAAAGGGTTTAAACATGTTTTCCATGCATGTTCAATTAACCATAATCAATTAATTAACATGCACCTGTGGAATGGTCGTAAGACCTTAACAGCTTACAGAAAGTAGGCATTTAAGGTCACAGTTCTAAAAACGCAGGACACTAAAGAGACTTGTCTACCGACTGTGAAAAACACCCAAAGAAAGATGCCCAGGGTCCCTGCTCATCTGCGTGAACGTGCATTAGGCATGCTGCAGGGAGGCATGAGGACTGCTGATGTGGCTAGGACAATAAATTGCCATGTCCGCACTGTGAGACGCCTAAGACAGCGCTACAGGGAGACAGGAAGGACAGCTGATCATCCTCGCATTGGAAGAGCCCGATCTCAATCCCATTGAGCACGCCTGGGACCTGTTGGATCGCAGGGTGAGGGCTAGGCCATTCCCCAGAAATGTCCAGGAACTTGCAGGTGCCTTGGTGGAAGAGTGGGTAACATCTCACAGCAAGAACTGACAAATCTGGTCCAGTCCATGAGGAGGAGATGCACTGCAGTACTTCAAGCAGCTGGTGGCCACACCAGATACTGACTGGTACTTTTGATTTTTAGCCTCCCTTCATTCAGGAACACATTGTGAAACATTTTTAGTTTGTGTCTTATGGTGTTGACTCTTTTAGTGTTCATACAAATATTTACACATTAAGTTATATATATCTATATATATCTATATATATATATATATCTATATATATATATATATATATATATATCTATATCTCTATATCTATATCTATATATATATATCTCTATATCTATATCTATATATAAACTTATGGGATATTAATCTGGTCAGTTAAGTAGCAGAGGGGGTTGTTAATCAGTTTCAGCTGCTGTGGTGTTAATGAAATTAACAACAGATGCACTAGAGGGGCAACAATGAGAT
Source organism: Polypterus senegalus (assembly GCF_016835505.1). NCBI lineage: Eukaryota > Metazoa > Chordata > Cladistia > Polypteriformes > Polypteridae > Polypterus > Polypterus senegalus. Next base: position 177,979,011 of record NC_053154.1, read on the forward strand.
GACCCCCAAAACAGGAATGGTTTAACAGGTGGAGGCCACTGACATTTTTCCCTCCTCATCTTTTCTGATTTTCTACAAAATGACCTCCAGCAGGCCACTGGTGTGAATGTCTCTGACCAAACAACCAGAAAGACTTCATGAGGGTGACCCAAGGGCCCCATGTCCTCTAATGGGCCCTGAGCTCACTGCCCAGCAGCATGCAGCTCGATTGGCATTCGCCATAGAATACCAGAATTGGCAGATGCACCACTGGTGCCCTGTGCTTTTTACAGATGAGAGCAAGTTCACCCTGAGCACGTGACAGAAGTGAAAGGGTCTGGAGAAGCCATAGAGAAGATTATGCTGCCTGTAACATCATTCAGCATGAGCAGTTTGGTGGTGGGTTAATGATTGTCTGGGGAGGCATATCCATGGAGGGTCACACAGACCGCTACAGGCTTGACAAAGGCACCTTGGCTGCCATTAGGTATCAGGATGAAATCCTTGGACCCATTGTCAGACCCTATGCTGGTACAGTGGCTCCTGGTGCACGACAATTCCTGGCCTCATGTGGTGAGAGTATGCAGGCAGTTCCTGGAGGATGAAGGTATTGATACCATTGACTGGCCACCACACTTTCCTGACCTAACTCCAATAGAACACCTCTGGGACATGATGTTTTGGTCCATCCAATGCCACCAGGTTGCACCTCAGACTGTCCAGGAGCTCAGTGATGCCCTGGTCCAGATCTGGGAGGAGATCCCCCACAACACCATCTGTCATCTCATTAGAAGCATGCACCGATGTTGTCAGGCATGTATACAAGAACACAGGGGCCATACAAAGTGCTGCGCATAATTTTGAGTTGCTGCAATTAAATTTTGGTAAAATGGACTAGCCTGCCACATAATTTTTCACTCTGATTTTTGGGGCGCCTTTGAATTCAGGGCTGTGTAGGTTGATCATTTTCATTTCCATCAAACGATGTGGCATCCTTTCGTTCCTAACACATTACCCAGTCTCTATCAGTATAGATATCCAGGAGGATTTCTTTTTCCCATTGAGATCTGATATGTTTTTCAAGTGTTCCTTTAATTTTTTTGAGCAGTTATATATATATATATATATATATATATATAAAAAGTTGGGACACTAAACAAATCGTGAATAAAAATTGAATGCAATGATGTGGAGGTGCCAACTTCTAATATTTTATTCAGAATAGAACATAAATCACGGAACAAAAGTTTAAACTGAAAAAATGTATCATTTTAACGGAAAAATATGTTGATTCAGAATTTCATGGTGTCAACAAATCCCAAAAAAGTTGGGACAAGGCCATTTTCACCACTGTGTGGCATCTCCCCTTCTTCTTACAACACTCAACAGACGTCTGGGAACCGAGGAGACCAGTTTCTCAAGTTTAGAAATAGGAATGCTCTCCCATTCTTGTCTAATACAGGCCTCTAACTGTTCAATCGTCTTGGGCCTTCTTTGTCGCACCTTCCTCTTTATGATGCGCCAAATGTTCTCTATAGGTGAAAGATCTGGACTGCAGACTGGCCATTTCAGTACCCGGATCCTTCTCCACGCAGCCATGATATTGTGATTGATGCAGAATGTGGTCTGGCATTATCTTGTTGAAAATGCAGGGTCTTCCCTGAAAGAGATGACGCCTGGATGGGAGCATATGTTGTTCTAGAACCTGAATATATTTTTCTGCATTGATGGTGCCTTTCCAGACATGCAAGCTGCCCATGCCACACGCACTCATGCAACCCCATACCATCAGAGATGCAGGCTTCTGAACTGAGAGCTGATAACAACTTGGGTTGTCCTTGTCCTCTTTGGTCGGATGATATGGCGTCCCAGATTTCCAAAAAGAACTTCAATGTGACTCGCCTGACCACAGAACAGTCTTCCATTTTGCCACACTCCATTTTAAATGATCCTTGGCCCAGTGAAAACGCCTGAGCTTGTGGATCTTGCTTAGAAATGGCTTCTTCTTTGCACTGTAGAGTTTCAGCTGGCAACGGCGGATGGCACAGTTTATTGTGTTCACTGACAATGGTTTCTGGAAGTATTCCTGAGCCCATTCTGTGATTTCCTTTACAGTAGCATTCCTGTTTGTGGTGCAGTGTCATTTAAGGGCCCGGAGATCACGGGCATCCAGTATGGTTTTACGGCCTTGACCCTTACGCAGAGATTGTTCCAGATTCTCTGAATCTTCGGATGATGTTATGCACAGTTGATGATGATAGATGCAAAGTCTTTGCAATTTTTCGCTGGGTAACACCTTTCTGATATTGCTCCACTATCTTTCTGCGCAACATTGTGGGAATTGGTGATCCTCTACCCATCTTGGCTTCTGAGAGACACTGCCACTCTGAGAAGCTCTTTTTATACCCAATCATGTTGCCAATTGACCTAATTAGTGTTAATTGGTCTTTCAGCTCTTCGTTATGCTCAAATTTACTTTTTCCAGCCTCTTCTTGCTACTTGTCCCAACTTTTTTTGGGTTTGTTGACACTGTGAAATTTTGAATCAACATATTTTTCCTTTAAAATGATACATTTACTCTGATTAAACGTTTGATTTGTCATCTACGTTCTATTACAAATAAAATAATGACATTTGCCATCTCCACATCATTGCATTCAGTTTTTATTCACAATTTGTTTAGTGTCCCAACTTTTTTGGAATCCGGTTTGTACACTAGCCAAATACCCGCGCTTTGCAGCGCAAAGTACTGCCTTCAAAATTTTTATTAAGAAGAAAATTAAACCTTTTTAAACTGAGGAAAAATATACCAATAATTATTTGTTAAAGATCTCTTTGTATACCACATTGTGAGTTCGGCCATGCGGTTGTAATATGACCAAATTGTGCGCTGAGCTTACTCTTGAGCATGCAACGTACAGTTGGCCATTTGAACAGTAATCTTGTTTGAAATCTCACAGCTTGGATTGCTGCTGTCATAATCGGTTTGAGTTTTATGGTTTGTTTCAATTACGACAGTATTTGTAGGACGTGTGTTTAAGAGACATTCGGCATCTGTCAAGCGTTGTAAGTATACAAGCGGTTTCATCGATAATCACATCCAGCCATAAATAAGAAAATTCAACTTGCCGAACATAGTCAACCGTTATGACGGTTACGCGTAGAATTTCGAAATGCATCCTGCTTAACTTTTGTAAGTAAACTGTAAGGAATTAGCCTGCCAAATTTCAGCCTTCTACCTACACGGGAAGTTGGAGAATTAGTGACGTTGGAAAGTTCAATATGGCGGCCGACAGTGGCATCATACCACCGAAATAAGTACGTACATCGGTTTTGGTTAGCGTAGGGAAGCCACCTACCATATTTCATGAAGATGTGGTCAGCCTTCTATCTACACGGGAAGTTGGAAAAGTAGTGACGTTGGAAGGTTCAATATGGCGGCCAGCAGTGACGTCATACCATCGAAATAAGTACGTACATCAGTTTAGGTTAGCGCAGGGAAGCCGCCTACCAAATTTCGTGAAGATGGGGCCATAAATAAGAAAGTTCAAAATGGCGGAAGTTGTCGACCATTATCGACCGTTCTAACCGTTAGGTGTAGAATTTCGAAATCAAACCTGCATAACCTTCGTAAGTAAGATGTAAGGAATGAGCCTGCCAAATTTCAGCCTTCTACCTACACGGGAAGTTGGAGAATTAGTGATGAGTGAATGAGGGCTTTGCCTTTTATTAGTATACTAGCAAAATACCCGCGCTTCGCAGTGGAGAAGTATTGTGTTAAAGAAGTAATGAAAAAGAAAAGGAAACATTTTAATAATAATGTAACATGATTGACAATGTAATTGTGTTATTGTCATGAGTGTTGCTGGCATATGTATATATTATACATTTTTTAACCCCCTATCTTCCACCACAGTTAGTGGTCTACAGTTCAAAGCAATGTATTTTGCGAGAGAATTTGTAAGTTTGACCTATGTTGACTTACTAATTTTGGTCCTGAAGCCAGTCATTTCATGAGGTTTGGGCTGGCGACACCTTTTGTTGGTACTCGAATCCGTACTGCTAGTGCTAACAGCATACACAGTTTCTGTGCTCGCTGCAACATGTTTTGCATTTAGATGGAACTGTAAGGTTGAAGTAAACTTATTTTTGCACAGTTTGCACCAAACCACGCTTTTATAAAGGCTTTCGTCGGGTAGTCTTTTGAAATGAAATTTGCCTCCAATCAGTGCTAGTAACGAACTTTCTTCCGACTCTTTTATATTGTTGTAGCTCTGATGTGTGCATCAATGTAGTTGATGTACCAGGAAATCATGCATTGACAAAAGTTACCCTTTGCTTGGAATGCAAAGTGTGATTAAATACATTATTTTTTAACGCGTTATGGAGTACATGCATCGAAGCTTCTCAGCTGTGCTTGTGCTAAGAAAAGGAAACATTTTAAAAATAACGTAACATGATTGTCAATGTAATAGTCTTGTGACCGTTATGAGTGTTGCTGTCATCAAGGATTTGATTAGCATTATTTTTTTCAGTCAAGTTCGTATTTGGAGGACGTGTTGTGTTCAAGTTTATTCCGTGTTTGTCAACCGTTGTAAAGATAACAGGTTTCATTCATCGAAGTGTTCACCACCCAAATCGGAACTCGTGAATGTAAGATGTTCAACAGGCATTCCTGGTAGTAAGTTGTGGAAATTGCCTGTGAATATTTAGCAGTAGCGTGTGTATGAACTTAATTTAATCTTTTTCAGTCCTGCAAAGTCAGTTGACGCGAGCCGCTCGGAGTACATGCATCGAAGCTTCTCAGCTGTGCTCGTGCGATCTCGCGATGTCCACGACTTTTTTTAATGTTAGCTAAGACCCGGCACTTCAAAGTTTCTTGCTACAGCAATTTTAACTCCGCAACAAAGTGATCCAAAATCTCGTTTATACCTCATTTCTTCTCATTAAACTTGTATCTTGCAAATACCATACTCGTCGTAGGCATGACAAACTGCAGCGGGAGTGTGTCTATAAACTTAATTTAAACTTACGGTTCACACCGTGCTTTGTTTACGCAGTTGTGTAATTCGGTTTTTGTTCAGCACTGTTTGGAACTGTTGCTTTTTGTCTGTGCCCTGCGTCAGTTCACGTGAGCCGCTCGGTGTACATGCATCGAAGGTTCCCAGCTGTGGTGGTGCCATCTCGTGCGATGTCCATGGCTGTATTTAATGTTAGCTAAGACCTGGCACTTAAAAGTTTCTCTCGCAGTTTCGCTGAGTTTGTGCCAAACACCACCCTGACCATCTCATCTTCGTCTGCATAAGCACAGTCCTTCACCCGTGAATATTTAGCGGCAGTGTTTCTATTGGATTGCCGCTGACGGACGACCTTATATGGGCAGGCACTAAATTACGAGGTATCATTCATACATACATACATACATACATACAGTAGAACTTTAAAAAATTTAGCTCGTCTTGCAAAACACTCGTAAACCAAGTTACTTGCAATCCGAGGTTCCACTTTTATATACTATTTATCAGTGTTATTTGTTAGGAAAATTGATTTTTATGTTGATATTTTTGGGGGTGCGAAACGAATTAACTGGATTTCCATTATTTTCAATGGGGAAGTTTGTTCTAGATATGAGAAATTCGCTATACGAGCTCAGTGCTGGAACGAATTAAACTCGTATCTCGAGGTTCCACTGTATGTATGTGTATATATATATATATATATATATATATATATATATATATATATATATATATATATATATATATATATATATATATATATATATATATATATATATATATATATATATCTCCCAATAAAATCTTGACAGCATCTTTAAGCATGCTGTGTTCGGTTTAAGATCCTTATTTATTAATATTCATGTCTTCATTGATTGTTTAACTAAACTATGTTAGGGTCACAGGTGATGGAGCCTAACTCAGTAACATCATGGAAGGCTTGAACTAACCCTGCAGTAGTGGCCAAAAGCTTTGACAGTGACACAAATATTGTGTTTTGCAAAATATATGACTTCAGTTTTTGTGGTGTCAATTCACATTGTTTTTATTTTATTGCACACAGTGATCAGAAGCATATTGATTCATTAAAAAGAGCTTTATTAGCAATCAGAAGTTAAGTTTATCCCAAAAACCTGTTTTCAATTATTTTGGCCCTAGCACAAAATAATCAGCTGAAAGTGTCCAGCAAGCGACAGGACCATCTTCTCCTGAGGAATCAGCTGCAGTCGTGTTCCCACCAGTGCAGAGCTTGCTCAGTATTTTCAGTTAGTGGGTGTGAGTGCATCTGTACACACAGTGAGGTGAAGACTTTCGGACAATGGCCTTGTGCCAAGAAGGGCAGCAAAGAAGCCACTTCTTTCCAAGATGCTTACGTGCAGCATGTCGGAGAGAATTGCATAATTATGAAGAAGGGTCAGCACTGTAAATATTGACTCTTTACGTAAATTTGATGTATTTGCCTGTAAAAGCCTTTGAAATGTATGAAATGTTTATAATTATTCTTTAGTATACTATTGAAACATGAAAAAAATAATCTGAAAATGCTGAAGCAGGAAAGTTTGCAAAAGCACAACATTTGTGTCCCTGCCAAAACATTTGGCCACGTCTGTAGTCCATTGCTAGGCACACTCGCATACACATTTATGTAAAAATTGATATTTAAATTCATAAATTTAAAAATTAGTGTTAGTAATTTGAATTGTATACTTACAAGGAGATGTTTCCTTAATAAATGTATTTATATGTTTCTTTTAGATTATTAATAACCCATCCATGAATAGTAATAACAATGATATCCATGTTTCTTACCAGCGGCATGAACAGTGTAAAAGACAATACAATATTTCTTATCAAACATTGATCATGAAGCAGTTCATGGGTTTGTGATTTTGTATTCAGTTTTAATTGCAGCTCTCTGTACAAGTAAAAAATTACTGTCCTGTATTAATGTTTTGTATCCTTTTTGTGAAGTTGCAATTTAAATATAATTTAGGCCTTACATGAAAAAGAATATTGTTCCTTGGATTAAGTCAGTATATAAAATATAAGCAATACATACAGTCTGTAGTACATTTTTTGTTTTATTTTGAAGTTTGAACAGAGAAAGACAAAGTGACTTGCTTGTAGTTATTCACTGAGTCCTATAACATGCATTATAATGTCTAATTTTTACATTATTCTTTCAAAATTTTTTACATTGATATTTTTCCATTTTGGCAGAATTATTTTTTGGCATGAAAAAATTAATCTGTTAAATGCTGTGGAATCAATATGGGCCTATGGTTGCATAATTTAATAATCATGAAAGGAACAAGAGATTCCTTTTTAATTGCTTACTTGTTAGATTGAATCCTGCCACTTACAGTTGATCACATTTACAAAAGATGCTTATAATAGGTATCATGTGTGATATTTAAGTTGTGTTTATTTTTCATTGTACCTCTCTCTTTCTACTTCCAGGTTTGTGGCCTCTAAGGTCTGTTGCAAGTCGTGACACAGATGACTTGCTTGTATTGTCCTTTGTGGGTCAGACTCGGTGAGTAATTTGAAATGTGCAGGATCAAGAACACTCTATTGTAATTTCATTACTAGTATGATTTTTTTTTTTACTTGGAAAACATGAAACGTTTTTAATAGATGGTCATCTTGTCAAATGTCCTAAGTATGGGAAATTAATATTGTTTAAATGGATTTCCATCCACAACTGTTCTTTCTTTTTTTTTTTTTAAACGTATCCCTGAATATATTAACAAATCCCTTTTTTCAGTTGTAATTTTAATCGTTGTGTTTTAAGAAGACAGATTTGCAAAGTTTTAAGCAGAGAATGGAATATAGCATTAGGTATCTTCTAGTTTTACTTATGAGTTGCAGGTATTTGTACTTTCAGACTATGGAAGAAATCAAAATGTAAGAGAACAGCATTAGGCTGGTTAGCCTTAGAAAGAGAATCTTACTCTGTTTTCTGCATAATTTGTTTTGTGCTCTAGTGCTAAATAAGACTGAAGAGTTACTAAATATTTGGTGGAAAGCTAACAATATAGTAGTAGATACTTTTTTGTTTTCTTGTCCTAATATGGTAAGTATTTATTTTGTCTTCGTGTATGTGCCTTTCTTTTTTGTACAGTGTACTTATGCTAAATGGAGAAGAAGTAGAGGAGACAGAATTACCTGGCTTTGTTGATCATCAGCAAACATTTTATTGTGGAAATGTGGCACACCAGCAGCTCATACAGGTAGGCCCCCATAAATTCTGCTCTGACCTTTTTGTTAATGGTTATGCTTTTCTCCCATATTGTTACTTAATTTTGTATTGGTTTGCATAGCTTGACTTCACTGTTGATTGCTTACAGTATCTACACTATATTTTTCCTTTGCTACTACCATACTCACAGATCACATCTGGATCTGTACGTTTAGTGACCCAGGATACGAAGACTCTGGTGAGTGAATGGAAAGAGCCAAGTGGCAAGAACATCAGTGTTGCATCCTGCAATAACAGCCAGGTGGTTGTTGCAGTAGGCAGAGTGCTGTATTATCTGGAGATACAATGTGGAGAACTCAAGCAGATCAGGTATGATTAAGTGTCAGTTTCTGGATATGCTCCTGCTGTGTGCATACTGGTGTTTCTTTTAAAATGTCATTATCATTAAACAATGTACAGTTGACAAAGCTGAAAAAAGCTAAATAAATGTCAGACATTATCACTCACTTTGTTAAACAATTTGCAAACATATTAAATAAAAAAAAAAAATCTGCCTCAATTTCACATTCTTTTTAATCTTGTAAAAAGTCCACACTTGTAAAATAAGACTTGTATCTTGAGGTAAATTAATATGAAAAACGTTAATCTCATACATCATTTCCAAGAAGCAGTGTGTTCATTTCTATAGTGTTGATGTCCAGAAAGCAAAAACTCTGAATGCAAATATTTCATTTTAATTATACTTATAATCTTCCAATAATAGTAAAGGATGTGGTACATGTTTCCTTAATAAAAATGTATTAAATGAGCTGATTGATTATAAGATGTATTTGCTGTGCCTTCCTGTAAGAATAAAAAGGTACAACTGTGTTTCATGGTTTACAATATACTGTACATCTGTTCTTACTGTGTTCATACCTGCTTTGTAAGCTAAATGTAGGATTCTGCATCGTCAGAATAATTTTGAAAAATTGGTGGTACATTTGAAGCAAAAAAAAGTTTCTTTTGACTGTTAATTGCAAGTTATATGTGGAAGAATATAAAGTACTCAATTCTATTGTGCCATATTTATCTTTTAGCAGTTTTTTTCAGCGAATCATAGATGACTATTTTTCTAATTATATCTTCTTCCAGTTATACAGAAATGGAACATGAAGTTGCCTGTTTAGACATAACCCCTTTGGGTGAAAGTAATGGTGTTTCTCCTCTGTGTGCTGTTGGGCTATGGACTGATATTTCAGCTCGAATTCTCAGACTTCCGTCATTTGACATGCTGCATAAGGAGATGCTAGGTGGAGGTGAGCTGTGTCTTTTACAAAGCATCTAATAATTAAATTCAAAAACAGTAGCTTGTTTACCTTACAAACTCTTAAAATTAAGGTACTTGTGTCATATGAGTCACCTTGGTTTAGGTTATTTTGTCTAGTATACAAAATGTTCATAGACCCTGTGGGTAAAATACTTGAACAGTGGAAGTTCCTAGTTTAATTTAGTTTCAGAGAAAAGTCCACATACCCTGGTGTAGAGCCAGAGCTTCAAAAACACTGTTTAAATTCAGTTTGAGTCATTTATTAAAGACTCTAAGCCTTGGTAGCTTCTTATTTAACTAAAGACTAAACAAGGTGCAGGACTGTTAACTGCATTTGTAGTACAGTTTATTTCATACTAGTTTAAAGGCAATAGCAAATATTAAATGTAAATGCAGTACGTGAAAAATGATACAGTGCTGTGAAAAGCATTTGTCCTATGTAATTTTTTTCAAATTTTTTTTTTGGATTGAAATAATATGAAAGTGACTTGTGCAGCAAGAATGTGATTTAAAATTCATTCAGGTGTTTTAACTTAAGCATCAATTAATTTTAAGATTCTTGCTTTGCTTTGTTTTAACTCTACAGAAATCATCCCTCGGTCCATTTTGATGACCACATTTGAGGGGAGTCATTACCTGCTTTGTGCTTTGGGTGATGGTGCACTGTTTTATTTTGGACTGGACATAGAAACAGGTACTTAAAAATTTGGTGGTGATTTGTCAGTAATGTATTTGTATTTTTATTTTCCTTACATTTATATCTTGCATTAAGTATAGAGTTCTTCAAACGTGAATTTGTTCACTGTCTAGGTCTCCACTGTTGCATATTTAATCCAGTATGCTTGCTTTCAATGTTAATAGCTCATAGTAATGCATTTAAATATTCAGTTAACAAAACAATTTTTTATTTTGATAAAGACTAGCAGATAACTGTGTATGAAAAACAAAAACACCAGACTGGTAAAAAATTCCACCCTGTTGAACCAGAACCACCTTGCTGTGCAACCACTTTCTGCTAATTTGAAAATTTATCAGGAAATTTCCAATTGAGTGCCCAAAACTAAGATAATGCTATGTGAGAGACGCAACCTGAATGCTGGCAGACTGTGGAGGTCAGTCCTGTGATAATACAGCAAGTGGCTTCTCCAATATTGAATATAGCCCAGAGGTACCAAGGAGTAGATCATAAAAATAACTGGTTATTAAATTCTGTAAATATAAATAGTTTCAGTAATCAGTTGTAATATGTCTTTAATATTTGCAACAGCACTTGATGCAAGAGTTTGTTAAAGTATAACAATGGGTGATTATGGTGAGACTTTTAATGAAACATCTTACTAGAACTGAATTTGAATATGAAGTTTGATGGGATTTGCCCTTCAAAATAATTGCTGTGCCTGTTTTCAAAAGCATGCAGCACTTACCTCTACAAATAAGAGGAAAACATTGCAATGAGGTAATGACAGATAAATCTAAATAAAGTTAGACTAAATCTTGAATTTTATGCAATGATAATAAAATTTCAAAATTAGTGTTTGTTTGATGCTCACCAGTTAAGCAAAAATAGTAGGGTTGGGAATCAATTAAAAATTAAGTAATTGCATAAATCTATGTAATTAATCATGATTAATTGCATCTAAGATTAAAACAAGTAATTATAAATTTAGTGCATAAATCATGAAGTAAATACACACTGAATCACAAAATTAATGTAGAATCAACACAAAAGAATCAAAAACCGTTCCTGGCATAATTTAAACCTTAACAATGACCTTAAACCTGAACTTTTAACAAAACACTACTTGAGCAAGCACAACCTGAATTTGAATGCCTTCCTAAAAGGCAAGTTGAAATGAAGGCAATAAGAAAATGATGCCAATGTATTAATTCTCAAATTGGCATAGCATATGAGACACATATTGTCAAAAAGTCAAAAACAATCAAAACAACTGTTGACATGCACTGCTAAAGACTGATTTAATTAAAATAATATGAATATCGTAAATGGGCATACAGTAAAACTCCGCATATACTCTCCTAAATTGTTCATCACCATCAATGACTTGATAATTATACTCTACACAAGTATTTTTCAGTTGTTGTACTGTGTAAATACAATAATGTAGTGCCCCTGGGTCCATACCAGAGATAGAGACATTCCTCAGGTAGACGAGACCTGTCCGAGGAGGATGGAGAAACCGATATAAAAGCCAGGAGATGTGTGTGGGGTTCCATCTGCCTGGGTTCATGTTCGCCAGTGACTCTTGCAGAGCCGAGGGCCAATGGGCATACGAGTTGCCTCTGACCTCAAGTCAATGGAATGAGCCAGAGATAGGACTGAGCTCCTGTATGAATGGGCAAAGGGAAGAAGCACCTGGGGAATGCATTAAAAGTGCTCACTAAGTGCTGTGTCTGCGAACAAATCTCTCAGACAGTTTAGCACGTCTAAGTATGATTTAAGTATTTTTTTGGTTTGTAGAATTGTTGTGTGTCTTGGGATTCTTTGGGTTACAAAAAGTGTGCCATCACAGAAAAAGGTTGGAAAACACTGCTCTACTACACTTTTGCTCCTGACATGCAAAAGAAGATATCCATAGTTGCTACCTCACTTAAAAACTAACACCATTTATTTCTTGGAAGGTTATGTTACATTCTTTGCATAAATTAGCAATGATACAGCAACTGGAATAATGTGTAGGAATAATGATTACATTTCTGTTTTGTAGAAATATTGTCACTAGATTAGGGCATTCAGCACTGTAAGCTACTTGGCAGACCGGCGAGTTAAATGCAGAGGTACTAGAACAGGGTGTGACGATGCGGGTCTTGCTCCATGCTCCCTTTTGGGAGCTCTTGAACCCAACACCGTTGGTAATGTAACTGGGTGAGCTGGACAATGAGAACACAAAGCGAAGCAAGGGGATAGGTGCAAAGTGCGAACAGTGCTTTTATTTAAACAACAAAACCAGTTTCCAAATAAATAGTGCAGTATAATCAAAATGTCCATAAATAAATAATCCATTAAAAACAAGTGAAATGTGGAGTTTAAAATGCAATAAATAAATTCACCTAAAACGTAGGTTAAAATACTGGCTGGAAGCAATCTCTTCTTTAAAAGAAAAAACACACTACCTTACTTCAGCATTATGTGATACAAATACATAGGTGTTTGCTAGTCTAGACATAATGACATGACTTTTGGTTTGAAATGAGGAATAATTTGAGACATTGTCTAGCCCTCTATAATACGAGTGAAACACCAGCATCTGTGATAGAATTTCATTCTAGACGAACTAATAAAAAAGTCTCAATAGCCACAAGCTTATTTTTACTTTTTATTAATTTTTTTTAACACGGCTAAATTATCACTGATTTGCATACATGTATAACGTTAAAGTGTGCGTGTTTACAAAAAATACATGCAAAGAAATGTAAGCCTATTTCTGAGCAGAAAACTTTCCTTACTTTTTAGTGTTGTAAGGAAATCACAAATTCAGTGAGGGTGCAGCAGAGTATTGCTCATTCTAATTAAAAAGATAGGAGGAAGGTGGAAAAGCAAAAGTTCCAGACTTTTTAGCTATCAGACATCAACTGGCTTTTGTATTACCTTAAAGAAGATGCAGTAATATTCAAGCACTGCTGCAGCAAGCATGCTTTAGTCGGTAAAACAGATTTTGTAGCAAAATTACACAGTTTCAAACGTGAAAGTCAAACAGCACACTCCCAATCATAAATGACATGCAGCAAGCTGCGGCAGTGTTTTGGCCGCAAGCAAATGTGTTAAAGAATCTGCAGTGATGAAACGTTTCCAGACACAAAAAGACAAATGATAATGCCAAACAATATAAACTTTCAGTTAAAATGAACTCGTAATATTACATAGCTAAGGCAGAACAAAGTTTAACACAAATTTTACCACTTGTTTTGTTACCAAAGGAGAATAGTCTGGAGATTTTCTTAAAACAATGTTTGTTGAGGTAATTTAAAACATTACTACAGGTTCACCAATACTAAATAATAGTCATGATGGTCGAACAGATTCTTCAGTGGTCGAATATTGTGGTTGTCAGAGAGTTACATGATTCATTGACAATAAAACATCTCTTTCACAGAAACCAAGAAAAACGTAACTTAAATTTCATGTTTAATTTTGAAGTGCCTGTTTAGTGTGATTCTGAATACATAAGCCATATTGCGAGAAGTTCATTTGTTGAAAACTGTAGTGTTTTTAAGGAACTTTTGTGTGTGTGTGTGTGTGTGTATTCATTGCCGAATCAGAGCCAGAAGTGCTAAAGTGTTTTGTTTCTGTTTATTACTGTTTATGTTCAATGTATTATCTAAATGTTGTATTAAAACATCTATTTTGTTTAAAATATCAACAACTAGTTCATTTTTTAAAGAATACATTTCTGAAAATTGGATCCAGAAAACGGTTATGAAAATAATCCGTCTCAACACAAGTAAAAGCTTTGGGGCAGCCACCCATATATTGTTCCTGGCTGCAATAGGGTATCTGCAGAATAGCACTCGTGTTATCGAGTTCCAAACTGAAATTGAGTTATTTTTGAGAATATGGAGGCTTTAAAGGCCAAGACCGGAAGTGATGTTCTTCTTGGCACCGGAACTGGAAGTGACGTCTTCAGGGTTGAATCCGGCAGGTATTCCTGTGTTTGGTCTACAGAGACAATAGAAGAAGGTTTAACACATCCCTTCACTCCCTGGCTTGGCATGGAATTACCCTCACTTGGTCCATACAGCTTCCTCCTATTCACGTGTGTGACACCATTTGGTCAAAAGTTTAATTTCATGCATGTATGTGTTTAATTTCAAATAATTTTTTTTACAGCCCGCCTAATCGATTTAAGTAACAAAATAATCGCAAGATTTATCAATTATGAAAATAATTATTTGTTGCCCTTGATTACCACAGCATTTCAACAATATTTATTTTCAATTTTCAGTAAGGACTTCAGTGTGTACCATTTGAATTAAATTGGCTTGTATGGAATACAAATAACTATCTTTAACATAACATATCTTTATTTAATAAAAAATAAAAGTAGGCCTATTGCGTTAACATTTTAAGTAAAAGAAAAGCAAACCATCTGAATAAAACTAAAAAAGTGCATGGTCTCATCAGAAAATGTTTTTTTTTTTTTATGTTGCCCCAAAATATTGCTACTTTAATTGAATATTCAGTTGCACGCTACCAGGCTGTAAATGAATGTGAGAGGACTCTGATGGACCTGTCATAGTAGGCTCTTAGGTCATTGATTTTATGTACCCTCACTTTCGATTGCAGCAGATATGTTTGTGCAAACAATCCATGTTTTCTCTCATATTGGCGCTTCACGTTGCTACATGAACATATATTGGTTCATCTATTCATCTTTGAAAATTCCGTTTTCTATGTCTGCCTTCCTTTATTTTGAATTTTTTTTCATTCAGAACAAGCTCTTCTCCCCGTCACTCTTTTGTTTTTATTTCCTTCTGCGGCATCCGCAAGTTTTATACCTGCAATGTAGCAATCACATTGATTTGCTCATCGTTAAATGACACGAATAGACACATTCCCCTGAAGAAGGAGAAAAAAAAGAAAGATTGCTGCATAAATGTAATTAGTTATTCTCGTTCATTTATCAGAAATACGTCATGGCCTGGATAGTGCAGTCACTCAGTCCGGGTCCACTACTTGGTGATGCCTGTATTGGAGACTTATTTTGGTTTTAGTGCCACATTAAGATAACTTATTTAGCACTTATGTGATAAGGCATTGATTTGATCTTTTTATACAGAGTGCAGCAGAAATAACTCCCACATTTTGAAAAATCACTGTGGGGTCCCCAAAGCAGGTAGAGGGGTGCGGTCCGTTCCGTTAGGTACGGTACATAATAAAGTTTTCAGTCGTCACCATGCCGTGGTCGGGTGAGCATCGAGGCTTTGTAGTGGAGGCTTTTTTCAAAAATGGCGAATCTGTAGCTGCAACGCAGAGGGGAGTTTCGCACGCAGTTCAGTTTATGTGCTAATGAAAGTGTTCCAGACCGGAAAATTATTTTGCTGTGGGTTCAAAGAGTAAGGGCAACAGGATCTGCACTGAAGAGAAAAGCACCCAGACGTCCCAAAAATGTGAGAACACTCGAAAACATCACTGCAGTGAGGGCTTCGATTGAACTGTCTCCAATGCGTTTAGCACGTAAACATGCCTCAGCTCTTCGGATTTTGGAAAGAACCTTGAGGCAAATTTTGCATACTGACCTTCATTTACACCCATACAAGATTATGATTGGTCAGGAATTGTCTCCAGCAGATTGGGGAGGACGTATGGATTGCTGTAATGGGATCCTCACAGCTGTGCCTCCCACTGGCATTCTGTGGAGTAGCGATGAAGCTCATTTCCACCTTTCTGGCACAGTGAACAAACAAAATTTTCGCTACTGGGCTCCTAAACACCCTTGAGAACTCCATGCACGACCTCTTCACAGCCCAAAAATGACCGTTTGGTATGCTGTGTCATCTATAGGCGTCATTGGGCCTTACTTTTTTGAAGAGGGTGGAGTCATAGTCACTGTGAATTCCAATCAATACTGCGACATGTTGGAGAATTTTCTGTGCCCGAAAATTGAAGAGTATGGGGAAGAACACAACCTAGAGGACTTCTGGTTCCAACAGGTTGGAGCTATGGCCCATACAGCACGTCGTCCACATGAAATTTTGCAGGAGATGTTCCTGGGTCGAGTATTCTTCTTACGCGAGGCAGTTGCATGGCCACCATGCTCGCCTGATTTAAGCCCCTGTGACTTTTTTTCTGTGGGGGTACCTCAAGGCTGAGGTTTTCAAACATCATCCTCAGTCCTTGGACCAACTCAAGGAGGCTATTCAAGAAGAAATTGCAGGAATTTTGCCCGACATGCTAGTGAGAGTGATGGAAAACTTCCAAGAACGGCTCCAAATGTGTATCAACTGTCAAGGCCACCATTTGGACAATATAATTTTTAAAACTTAAAGTAAAAAAACTTTTTTATATCTACATTTGAAAAGTAAAAAGTTTTTGGTGATACCTTCGTAGCATTTTTTTTTTTTCAATCAATTCAAAATGTGGGAGTTATTTCTGCCGCACCCTGAAACATGAATTGGGAATAAAAAGAGCACAACGTATGGTGTATTGCTGTGAACCGTGTATTATGAAATGTTAAAACTTTAAATGAAAATGATATTTCATAAAACTATTAGCATGTAAATATGGTACTGTAATAAAAAATACTGTCATTCTTTAGGTATATACAACTTCTTAGTATTACTGTTTCGTAAAAAAAATTACATGAAAATGCCACCCTGACCAAAGCACTGCCTGAGCTGTTTACTTCTTGGCCAGCCCTGGATGCGACAGTTATTGTTAAGGTGTTAAACCAGCCACATTAATCGTAAAAATGAATGTGTTAACTTTCCCAGGTATAAAAAATAGTAAAAGTTAATTTACTTAGAAAAAAGACAATCGTGTTCCTTTTCACTATCTTAACTGGTGTGTCTTAACATGATTTCTAACCTTATTTTTTAACTAAAATTAAACGTGCCATTTGTATGAAATTGAATTAAACCAGTTAGTGAGTCAACATGAGCTAAATGTTTTTTGTAAATGTAGCAGATGTATGTCCACTATTTTTTTTTTAAATTGTTTGAGCATGCTTCACGCGAATTTCTGATTTATGACCAATTTTTGAAGATACATATTATTTTAATGTTTAGTATCAGATCTAATTAACATGTATAACTAATTATTGTATATACTTCCTAGATCTTAGTAATTCTCATTGGATTTGCTGTGTATGAGTTCTCTGTTTTTTACATTATGATTGTGAATTGTAAAAAGTCAAAATCTGAATTCCCTTGTTGTTTAGGAGTTGTAACTTAATCTTAAGAAAACATTTTTTTTTCTTCCTGTGCATTTAATACAGACTATTTGCTGCTTATAGTCGTAGTTATTCTTATATTACCCTAAATAATGAAGTAGACATGGGTAAAGTTTTTTTTGTTTTTCAAAAGAAAAATGTCACTGTTTGTTTGAACTTTTATTTTTAGCTGAGAAAAATAATAATAATTTACTTAATATAGAAGCTAGACAAATATTAAAATACTTACCTTAGTGTTTTGTCTTCCATATTTGTGATTGATGGAAAGTATAAAGTTGCACTGCCTCCAATTTTCCCATTTTACTGTATCTCTCTTTATTTCCTGCTGACATGCAGTTATATAAACATGTCTTAGCACAATTGTAAATCCCAACAGTGGTACAAACTGAGTTTGATGCTATGTATAATCATGCAGAGTGGACTAATCCATGAAACTATAAATTAACTTGACAGGTTCTGAATCATCTTTGGGTCATCATACTCCTAGATTATATATGTAACATTTCATAGATTTTTTGTAATTTAGTACAACCATAATTTAAGCTGTCTGGTTTGATGTCACTATAAAGAGTATGTGATGTTTTTTGATTATAAAGCGCTGCACCCATCACTTGCATATATATTTGGTGTGCCTGTATTTTTTCTTGTTTAATGATATGTTTAG
Organism: Polypterus senegalus; assembly: GCF_016835505.1. Classification (NCBI taxonomy): domain Eukaryota; kingdom Metazoa; phylum Chordata; class Cladistia; order Polypteriformes; family Polypteridae; genus Polypterus; species Polypterus senegalus. The sequence goes on from NC_053154.1 coordinate 177,997,090, forward strand.
TGTATGTAAAACAATTTGTTGTTTATGAAGTTCTTTAAATTAAAAACACATACATTTTCCACTTTGCTCAGTCTATCTCAGGAATGTGGATGGCTTCATCTAATCCTGGAGCAATACAGGAATAAGTGAGGAACCTGCTACTGTAACTTAATTGTTGCCCATTTACAAATGAAAATCACACTAAAACATAATGGAATAATAATTGACCTATTTTTGCTTAAAATCATATGTTATGATTTAGATTGATAAGTTATTAATTTGCAAAATGGATATTTGTTTTATGTAAGCCTGAAATAGTCATTCTGGTGAATATTTGGTTAGGGTTAGAAAATATATAGCTGCCATAGCAGTATTTATGCATCTTACCAACAGTACTATATATAAATTAGATTAGAAAACCTTTTTTAATCCCAAGGGTAAGTGCACTATTGGTCAAAATTTTCTTGGCAATTTGTCGAATGGAATAATCTTCGTTCTGCATGAAGTACAATAGACAGACATATTTCTTGAGAAAGCCGTTTTTATTTTGCCCATTTCTGAACACAGGACTGAGCTTTAGGAATGCCAGTACCTTGCAACCCAAGTAAACAGAATAACTGATTTCAATAGTACTAGCACAGTCAAACTTGAATGTGAATAATAAATTTAACATCAGCCATTTCAAGCATACCAACAACAAACACTAGTAGTAGCTTGGCTGTATTTTAAAATCAATTTAATGATACCTTATTTATTAAAGGTAACCAATTCTATCAATAACATGAACATTTATTGGTATGTCCAAGCTTCTGTCTAGCAGTGTAGATGAAATGTGCATTTTTTTTAGTTGGTTAATTTAGTTTATTAATTAATTTGTTCCACAAATGTGACATAATCTACTAAAACTTAATATTAAGACTTATAAATACTACTAACTTAAAACAACTCATAAGTTTAAACTAAGGATTTTGTAGACATAAATTTACCTTTAAATGAATCCTTTAACATTCCAAAATGTGTTTGGTTGCACAAGTTGCTTGATTACCTAGTACAAAATTGTTAATAGAAAGTCATCCCAAATCAAATAAAATGCCAGATAGGAGACTTAATGATATCTGTAATCGCTTTTCGATGTGAATGTATTGGGTTCACACCCAAAGTTATTTAAGATGATGAATAATAATATCATTCCTTGTCATATTCCTTTTCTTTGTGTAGTAATAATATTACCTTGTAGATTCCAATGCTGATGATATATTTACTGTACAGGTATGATACTAGGCCTACATTATACATTTTAAAATGGCTGTTTTTCCCTAATATACTCTGCTTGATATTGTGAAATAATGAAAAGCAATACTTCTTTGATTTCATAAACCTTTAGCCAGGACTTTGAACTCTGTATAAAGTCTAATTTCTCTGCATGAGTGAAAACTTAACTTTTTTCCTCCTGACTTTACAGAAAATGGAAATGTACATTCTGTCTGTATATTCGTATATTTCCACTTTCTAGAGAACAATTAACACTATTTAAATGTTATCATGCCTAAGTTGTGGTGCATCTGAGTTGATAAAAAATATGTATTTGTGGCTCTTTTTTGCTGCTCTCAGAAGAGTGCAGCATACTTTATTTTTTCAATAATGTTTTATTTATCGCTTGATGTTCAACAGTGTTTGTGTCTATGGATGCTTTGATTGCTTTGATAATATACTGAGTATATTTCATGTACATTTGATGTGGTGACATCTGACTATCCTTTTCCCCATGCTCAGAATCAGGATGACTTTTATTTGTCAGTGTTTAATATGCAAAAATTTAACTTGGTAGCTTTGGAGCTGCTTATAACATAACATAACACAACATAAGATATTATATGAATAACATCAGGTAAACAGTTACAGAGTAGTGCAGCTATAGTGGAAATGTGCATTTGTGTGCACATGCACACAACATACATGTGTATATACAAGCAGTCCCCGGGTTACGTACGAGATAGGGACTGTAGGTTTGTACTTAAGTTGAATTTGTATGTAAGTCGGAACAGGTACATTATTTTAATAAATGCTATTGTAGACCGACGGTAACCAAGTGCTCTGCCAATGAATGATGGAGTTTCACCCCTCTCTGACCTTTTTATTATTTCTACTTTATTTTCAATGGTGATGGTTTTTCTCTGTTCTTTACTGTATCACCAGCACTTGCATCAGATTTGTGTTTCAGAGACATTCTTGAAGGGTGAAGACAAAAGGTTAAGATGAGTTCCTCTGCCCAGCGCTATACACGCTATCACAGCAGGAAGGCACCCGTCAGCTCGTCTGATGTACTGACAGGAGACAACTTCCTGCTTACTATTGAGAATGACTGTGGGTGACGAGGGGGGGTTCATCACTCACCCCCCACACAGTCACCTCCTCTACAGTATGCTGCCTGCAGTGTCTGTCCACCGAGAACGAACACGGTGCAGCCAAAGGCAGGTAGTGAATCGCCCAAACCAAGTTCAACAGGCAGTCATCTGAGGCACACTACAATGCTACCCCCGCTGCCCCGTTCACCCTAAATGGCCTCCGTTCAGCTACAACCGGGTCACCACTTGCAGCATTACCAGCCGTGTGTGCTGGGCAGGCAGTGAAATGCCCCCTCCGCTCCATCCAGCTAGCGTCCAGTCAGGAGCAGTAGCTGCGGCGGCGTAGTGGGTGGGCAGTGAACCATCATCCTGCACACAAGCGATAGCTGTGGTCCCGGTGACTATGGACCACGGGTCACTGCTTGCCGCCGGGAGCTGCCCGAAGGACACTACACTGCGCGAGCAGCGAAATCGCCCCCCTCCAGCCACCGCTTGCAGCATCCCCAGGCCAAAGATGACAGAGCGGCAGTTACTGAGGCGCATGCGTTACAGCTTTGGCCTTGTTCGTAAGTCGTAGGTCAGATGTCCGTTACCTGGGGACTACCTATATTGTACTTGCATACATGCGTAGACACACACTCGCGCTCTTCATATAGTACACACCTACACTCATGGTGTCTGAGCTGCCTTGTTGTTTAAAACTTTGCACTTCCACAGACCACTTACAATTTGTGTCACAAGAATGTATGTAATAAAACTGAAACTAGAAGCTAAAGTCTTCCTTTGCTCACCAATGATGTGTTAAGTAAGATGATGTATTTAAATTGCATTTTCATCCCCCCACTACCAGACTATTCAATAGATAAATGAGTTGTGACAATTTAATTGCTCGAATGTACCTATAGAAAGAATGTGTGTGCATTTGTGCCCTAGCAGCTACCTTCACCTTTGAAGTAACATCCTTTTGCAGCTATGCATTCAGTTAGACAATGTTTCCATTGCTGGAAACATTCCTGGAACTCATTTCTCGAATACATTTGAGTTCTTTTGTTATGTTACATTGGATGTCAGAAATGTCTGAAAATCATTGTCTTTTCATGACATTTTTTTATTTTTGAAAAAGATGGGAATCACAAGGGGCTCAGTCATATGTATAGAGTGGATGATCCAATTTGGTAATTGATTTCTTAGCCAAGAATTTGTGAACACTGAGATCATTATGGCTTAGGGCATTGTCATGATGGTTGATCCATTTCTGGCATCATCATTCACACTTTCCCTGTTTTGAATCTCTTCTGCTATTCAAAGACTCTTTTTCATAGTATCCTCAGTATATGCCACTTTTAACTACTCCAAAATTTCAGTAACACCTTTACTGAATTTCACACAGAAATCGATATTATATGTTTCTTCAAATTTCTATTACTCAGTTTTATGCCAAAACCCCACTACAGACTTATACTGCTTTTGAAACTGCTCACACACATGCACTAGTTGAAACGTGTTCAGACACGCATAGGCATGTGATTCTGCTTGCATCGTCACATGGGCAACACTACATGATCGTTCTGGGAGTGCCCCACCTCATATCTGATGTTCAACAGTGACTTTGAATACATGGACCAACAATTTATTTTCTTTTTTTCCCCAGTCATGATTTAGTGCTAGCATCAGATACCCCTTCCTCTGTATCATTAGCTCTGCAATTAGGAAAATACATCTGGTAGTATTCATGTATGAGTCTTCTTAATACTTGGCAGAGTGAAGTTGAAAAAGACTAGCATTCTGAATTTTCCCATATTAATTTCTGGATTCCCCACAAAAATGTTTTCTGTCCTGAAAAATAAAATGCAGATAAAAAATTGCAACGATTGTCATTTTCCTCTTCTTCAAGAATCCCAAACATCCTTGAATTGTTCCTCTATAAAGTGTGTTTGGGATCTTTTGACCTTTTCCTTCAGAGACTTGAATTTTCTTGTCACCTGATATCAGGTATCTTTTATAATTTATTTAATTTTTTCACTTGTAACTGTGGTCTGGTTGGTTGAGATATCAGAAATAGGAAACAGCGATAATTTATTTGCAACATTGTTTGTCATTAAACTCTACTTATAGTTGATTTTAAACTGTCCTGCTCCTTCCCTTATTTCACATTTAATGTAATCCTGTATGTGTTTTACACTTTGTACCATATACTTTTAATGACTGTAGTTTCATATCTGCTAGTGGTGGTTTAACATTTTCTTGTATAAACATTTTTGTAATTTAAATTGTTTTTTACAGTGTTAAATTTACCCATTTACACAGTTTTTGTATTCTGTATTGCAGTCTTAATCACAAAGAACACACTGTGTTGAAAGATGGTGTTGGTAATACAAGTCTATTGTTCTCACATTCAATGACTACATCAATTTCCTTTGTTTTTGAATGGTTTTAGTTTTAGAAGGTCAAGTTGTTTTTTTCCTGGAATTCCTTCTTTTCGTGTCTTTGGTATTATGTGTTCATTGTTAGTACCAATCTGCAGTGGTACTTGATTAGAAATAAAATATATTTATTTTGTTGGGAACACGTCGCTCACAAACATTTTTGGGACATACAGATGATGCTAATGTATTTACTTTGTAATTTTTTTGATACAGTGCTTTTTTTATGACGTCTCATTGATGCTAAAAGGAAGCATCCTAAAAAGAAATAGTTTTTTATTGTTTTGAATAGTGTTGCTGCTTCACGTATTTGAAACCTGCTTCAGTTTACTGTTACTGTGCTTATTATTTTGAGTTTCTTATATACAAATGGGCTTCTTAGGATACTTTAGTGCCCCTCACTTAGAATAAAAACTCTGATTACTATTATTTTTTTTTTGTGGTAGTGTTTCTGTTCTCCCCTTTTACACTATCTGTTTATGTAGACCTTAACAGAACTCCTCAAATCCCATTCTCTTACAACATTGTCAAATACTGTAGTTCTACTCTTTTCCCATCTATAACCCCAGGCATGGCATTTAGAGTACCAGAACAGGCTGGAGAGAAAGTCACACATGTATTCTAGATACACATTTTTTTATCTTCAAATGGTAAAATTAGTACCATATACAAAAAGTAAGTAGAATGTGGCTTTGACAACCACAGGACCTGACAGTGCTAGGCATATAGTTTTAGACGGGCACATAAACTTGTAGTTACACTTGTTTCTCTCTGGTCAGCTCTCTTCAGGTTATAATTTGGTTAACTCTCTTCTTAGCCAGCTAGTTGTTTCCATAGGGCTAGACAGGTCTGATTATTGTCACAGAGAGAGATGGTCTTCTCAAGATGGAGAGGGCCTACAGTCTGCAGCCTCCTCTTATTACAACTCTTGCCCCTGATACATCAGTGAAACAGGTCAAGCACAATCTTACCTTCAGCTTTATCCATATTTTTAGCCGTTTTATATGATGCATAAATATACAGTAGTTTCAGACAAACCCATAAGAAAGGATAAATGGTTAGTTAAGTCATAATACTGGCCCAGATGATGCTCTTCTTGTCAGTAAGATTTTTAGGGTAGCAACAACCGGCTTATCCAGCTTCATTGTACTTTAAAATTAAGTATTTAAACATTTATGTAAACATTTGTACTGTTAGACGTTGTCTAATATACTGTATGTCCTTTTGAGTTGGCATAAGTGGGGCTGGCATTCTGTATGCTTTCTGCCTTTAAACCCAGTGCTACCTTGGTAGACCTGTACTCCTCACAGTCTTGTAACTTACAAAGATGGTAAAGATATATACTATGATGTTAAAGCTTTTTACTGTCTTTGAAAAAAGAATGGTTTATGGTGCTGTGTATTTCATTCTATATGCATTTAAAGCTAGTCTTCTGCTAGTTGTGATACAGTAACTAGATGAGCCCTTTTAAGGTTGTAGAGTAATTATAGGTGCATTTAAAGTTGTTAATTGCTGTGAGATCTCTGATTTTGTCTAGTTCATTATACTTTAGTTAGTTATCTGCTTATGACTATGTAGAGAGTAAATCAAAATTGAGCACAATAAAACAATTATATTTGAAACACTGTGCTTTAGTACGTCATTCCGGTAGAGAATTTTTATAGGTTAGTAACTGCTTTAGATTAACGTTTATGACTATGTGATCTTACATCCCTTGTTAAAAAGCTATATATCTCTGTTCCATCCCAAACTACTAGACATTTCTGCAAGATGTCTTATACTGTAAACTGATTACAAAATGCAAGCCCAGGGCTCTTAATGGTAGAAAGTGAATTTGCTTTTTATATCCACAATGGTATTTAATTACTAGTTAGGCATAATTATAGTTTAGAGGTCTTTGGAATGTTATTCACTGGTAATGAGGTTAATATTATTCATTAATGCTATTCATGCATTATTTTAAGGTTCTTGTCACTCTCTGACAAAGGGTACAATTAATTCAACATATGCATTGACTGCTTAAATGTATTTTAATTTTCCTTTGTTTTTGTCATTAGTTTTGCTATATTTTTATTGTCTTTGCTCTATCATAATATGGTTTGAGTTGCTGATTTTGTGTTATTAATACTTGAAGGTTTGCTGAGTGACAGGAAGAAAGTCACTCTGGGAACACAGCCCACTGTGCTGCGCACCTTCCGTTCCCTCTCCACTACAAATGTGTTTGCCTGCTCAGATAGGCCCACTGTGATCTACAGCAGCAACCATAAGCTGGTCTTCTCCAATGTTAACCTTAAGGAGGTCAACTACATGTGCCCACTTAACTCTGAAGGATACCCTGACAGGTATATCACCTTGCCTTTGTTCTATATGAAGTAGATTATCATGAAAAAGTTTCACCAATCTGTTTTTTTATTAAATAGTATAATTAAGTTTCTTTTAAGTAATCTTAATTTTGCTGTTCTTATTTTTATTACCCAGATTTATATATTTGTTATCTTTATGAAGCTGGTAACTGACTTTTTCTGTCCAGAGTATCAGTAGAATTAGACCAGTGCCATATGCTTTCAAATGTCGAAATTCGTATACATGTTCCTGCTTGATTATCTTAAGAACAGAGGTACATATACATATTGCATTCCAACTCACCTGATGTCTTTGTCTTTGCCATTTGCATCCACTGAACTACATATGCATCCATACTCTCAGGTGTAGAAGTTGGTGTCTATTTTTATCACTTAAAAACATTTAGTACATTTCTCTTGCTGAACTTATTCATGTTTATTCTTATTATGTCATACTATTAGGCAAAAGGTTAATGTTCTTTAATATAGTGGCAAGTGGCAGTACCCATTTTTGAGTTTATTTTAAGATAATATTAAATAGTATTTTGAAATTGTGGGTGTTCAAGCTAGTCCTAAATAATGCATTTAAAAGAATCAAGTCCTAAAGAATGCAATTAAGAGTTCATTTGATGTTTGGATATGAAGTAATTAATCTATCATGGTTAAAACAGCCTATTATTCCTTAGCCACTGTTTTGGAAAATTAAATTATTGTAATACAATTTAGTACTTTAAACCTCCATACCAAGATGTCTGTGAAATAATTAGTAGGTTGTTTAAATACCACAAACCCCACCCCCAAATTACTGCTTTTTTTATAAAGAAAACAAAGTATATGGTACATAATGATTACTTGAACAATACTTTATAAAACAGCATTAAATAAACCACTATTAGGTTAATGAAAGAAAATAGACTGGATGTCAATTGCATCTCTCAAGAGTTGTCCATTCTTACTGTATTTTCTCTGCACATTGATACAGGATTGAGAAACCGTTTTGACCATACTCAATGATAATAGATTGTAACATTATGGAACAATGATTGCATGAGCAAAGAACCCAAAGTAATTACTGCAGTAGCTCATGGATCAAAATTTATGTTAATGCACATTTTCTGTCGAATGCACACCCTTTTGAGTATATGTGTAATTTACTGATACAGTTTTAATTATACCGTTACAGTATTTGAAATGGAGCAAGCAACTTTCTTGCAGCCAGTTACAGTGGTGTGAAAAACTATTTGCCCCCTTCCTGATTTCTTATTCTTTTGCATGTTTGTCACACAAAATGTTTCTGATCATCAAAACATTTAACCATTAGTCAAATATAACACAAGTAAACACAAAATGCAGTTTTTAAATGATGGTTTTTTATTATTTAGGAAGAAAAAAAATCCAAACCTACATGGCCCTGTGTGAAAAAGTAATTGCCCCCTTGTTAAAAAATAACCTAACTGTGGTGTATCACACTTGAGTTGAATTTCCGTAGCCACCCCCAGGCCTGATTACTGCCACACCTGTTTCAATCAAGAAATCACTTAAATAGGAGCTGCCTGACACAGAGAAGTAGACCAAAAGCACTTCAAAAGCTAGACCTCATGCCAAGATCCAAAGAAATTCAGGAACAAATGAGAACAGAAGTAATTGAGATCTATCAGTCTGGTAAAGGTTATAAAGCCATTTCTAAAGCTTTGGGACTCCAGCGAACCACAGTGAGAGCCATTATCCACAAATGGCAAAAACATGGAACAGTGGTGAACCTTCCCTGGAGTGGCCGGCTGACCAAAATTACCCCAAGAGCGCAGAGACTCATCCAAGAGGTCACAAAAGACCCCAAGACAACGTCTAAAGAACTGCAGGCCTCACTTGCCTCAATTAAGGTCAGTGTTCACGACTCCACCATAAGAAAGAGACTGGGCAAAAACGGCCTGCATGGCAGATTTCCAAGACGCAAACCACTGTTAAGCAAAAAGAACACTAGGGCTCGTCTCAATTTTGCTAAGAAACATCTCAATGATTGCCAAGACTTTTGGGAAAATACCTTGTGGACTGATGAGACAAAAGTTGAACTTTTTGGAAGGCAAATGTCCCATTACATCTGGCGTAAAAGGAACACAGCATTTCAGAAAAAGAACATCATACCAACAGTAAAATATGGTGGTGGTAGTGTGATGGTCTGGGGTTGTTTTGCTGCTTCAGGACCTGGAAGGCTTGCTGTGATAGATGGAATCATGAATTCTACTGTCTACCAAAAAATCCTGATGGAGAATGTCCGGCCATCTGTTCGTCAACTCAAGCTGAAGCGATCTTGGGTGCTGCAACAGGACAATGACCCAAAACACACCAGCAAATCCACCTCTGAATGGCTGAAGAAAAACAAAATGAAGAGTTTGGAGTGGCCTAGTCAAAGTCCTCACCTGAATCCAATTGAGATGCTATGGCATGACCTTAAAAAGGCGGTTCATGCTAGAAAACCCTCAAATAAAGCTGAATTTCAACAATTCTGCAAAGATGAGTGGGCCAGAATTCCTCCAGAGTGCTGTAAAAGACTCATTGCAAGTTATCGCAAACGCTTGATTGCAGTTATTGCTGCTAAGGGTGGCCCAGCCAGTTATTAGGTTCAGGGGGCAATTACCTTTTCACACAGGGCCATGTAGGTTTGGATTTTTTTTTCTCCCTAAATAATAAAAACCATCATTTAAAAACTGCATTTTGTGTTTACTTGTGTTATATTTGACTAATGGTTAAATGTGTTTGATGATCAGAAACATTTTGTGTGATAAACAGGCAAAAGAATAAGAAATCAGGAAGGGGGCAAATATTTTTTCACACCACTGTATATACATTTACTATTACAGAAAATTGATTCATGCTCTTAATGGGAGTTGGTTTTGGGAGCAGCCGCTACTCCTATCGGGTATAATCTCAAACTCAATACTGATGGGACATCATACCACTGAAGTGCACTTTCTTCCATATACCCAGCTATAGCAACTTCAAAGCTGCCTGTTGACCTGATAGTCTATTTTGGACTGTAAACTCCAAGACTCTAATGGGAGGAACCATGCAAATTCTGCATTTCTGCCCTGTTGACCCAACACCAAACAGCAGTCTAATATATTGTGTTTGGTGTTATGACATAGTTTTACATATAGTGCCTAACAGGAGTATTCCGTCCTTTGACCAATTATTCAGTTTTACTGAATTACACTTAAGTGAGATTGGTCTGTATAATACACATTGCAGCATGTTTTTATTTTTCGTTGGAAGACAGCAATTGATGCTTGGCGTGCTGTTTTTGGTAGAATTTAAATTTGTAATTTCAGTACACATGGATTACAGTAATGGTGCTAAACTGAGTTGAAAACAAGTTCTAAAATTACACAGTGCTGTAAGTGTGATTCTACAGCTTTACCATTTTACAATGAATTTACGGTGTCTTAAATTTCAGAGAACCACAGAGGTTTATCAAGCTCTTCTGCATGGGGAGTTTTGAGCTGTAGTATTGTGTTGCGAAAATGCTGTTTATTTATTTGTTGTGCTATCATCTTATTAACCACCAATTTCATCATAATGGGAACATGACCTGATTTGTTCTGTTTATTTTGTAGTTACAATTTTTAAGTTTCAAATGTGAGCCAGGTCATCTCTGTAGATTGCCTCATTTGTAGATTTGACATAATTTTAATTGGTTCTATATATCTTAGTAACCTGCTGTGATGCTCTTCTAGTCTGCAGTCTTTTTATGTGAAATGTATAAGATATTTTGTTCTTTTAAAACTACATTAAATATTTTCCAGAGTGTTACCATAGAAATCTCTGGGAAGACATGCATCTCTAAGAAAATACTCATATGTGTGAAAATGTATTTTATAAAGTTTTCATCAGCAGATTAGTTAAATTGCCATTGGTAATTTGGTTTTATGGAGAATAATAATCTGCATGCCAATGTAATAGGAGCATGTTCGTAGATAACAATAATTTTGTACTTGCAAGATGGTATCAAGTTGTTTTCGTGTTTTGTTTTATTTTTTTATTTTAAATCACTTTAGTGATTTTCTAATATTTAAAAAAGAGTATTCTCTTGAATTTGCATACAGAAATGTTCTTGAGACAGAGAGATTGAGGTATTGCTGCCACAGTTTTGGATGTTATAGTTGCAGAGGTGGAAGTCCAGGCTTAGTCTGTATTTACAAGGAAGTGTACTATGGGTGATAGAGCCTTCTATGTCATGTCTGCAGCCTTATGGAGCACTCTTTTTGGAATCTTAGTGATGTCAAGTCACTATTAGGTGTTTTTTTTTTTTATAAAAGCTGTAATACATATCAAGTTTCTTTTGTAGAACCTTTTGTTTGGCAACCAGGCATTATCATTTGTTTGCTGAAACTGAACATATGGTTGACATTTTGAACAGCCCATATTTGGAGTAATTAAGATGCTGTGGAATTAATGTATACGTCAGATGGCTTCACCTGCTACAGCATTTAAATCTAAAGTGTTATTACTTACAATGTCAATTCCAGCTTTGTACACACCGATTCTTTTTGTCATGTTGTTTGTTCAAACCTAGCCAATGAGGATTGGAGTGGTATAATTCAGTTTTTTGAGCAATCATTGATAAAAGTTTTCAAAGTTTAAAGTAAAAGATGGATATTTTCAAAAGACTTGTGGAAAACGTCCTTCATTTACTTTATGTACATTGAATATGATTCCATCAATCTGTTTTGTAAACTTGCTTTCATGTAATGCTGTGCACCAGTATAAGAAATTTGACTTCTTAAACAAGCCTAAACTATCAGAGTTGGATTTGGTAAACCATCCCTGGACCCAACAAAGTGATAGTTTTCCTAATTTTGGCATAAATCCCCAGATTTCTACCATATAAGCAACAGATTCTTTACGGCAGGGGTCTTAAACTCCTGGCCTGCAGGCCATTTCCGGTCCCCGTCCCTTTCCCACCAGCCCATTTATGACGTCAACAAAATAATGCAATCCGGCCCGTGAACAGTACATTTATTTAACTATTTTCGCCTACTTCCTTCGTTTACTCGTTTAAGTCCAAACTAGTTTAAAAATAATAATTTTAAATTAAAAAATAATTTCACATTAATGTAAATCTGTCAGTTCTGTCAATTGGTGCAGATGTGCAGTTTTTAATAAAAAGAAAGCAAGTTAATTTTTTTTTTTTTGTAATTCATTTGCTTGGTTGTTAATAAAAAAGATGTCTCTTTCCAACCCATAAAGAAAGGTGAATGCTGAACACAGCCAATTTCATGAAAGATTGACATTACAGTATTGTTTTTTTGGAATTCAGTGGAAATGCCACCTGTCTTATATGTTAAGAAGAATATACTGTAATCTCATTAATCGTCATTACTCGACTAAACATGGAGAATAGTATGAATAGTATCAGGGAGACGAGAGGGAAAAACCATCTAAGCAGCTACACAAAGGCCTGAAATTACAGCAAAGTCTTTCACAAAGCAAAGAAGGATACTGATGGTGCCGTGGAAGCAAGTTATGTGGTAAGTGAGTTAATCGCTAAGGCAGGAAAGCCATTCACTGAAGGGCTGTTTCTTAAGGACTGTATGTTAAAAGTCGCTGAAATATTGTGTCCAGAAAGACAGGCTTGTTCAAAAAATCACACTTACAGCAAACACCATGGCAGAGTGAATAGGCAAGTTATCAAATGACATTTATGATCAGTTAGCTAAAGTTTTTACTGCATACGTGGCGCTTGACGAAAGCACCGACAACACTGACGCTGCTGAACTAGTGATTTTCATTAATATATCAGCTTCTGTGAACAAACTAGTACACACACCACTTATGGTGAGGTGCACTGGCTCAGCATGGGAAATTTCCTGAAGAGATTTTTTGTGTTGAGAACAGAGGTGAAAAAATCCATGGCAGAATGGATGTTCCTGAGTTGGAAGATCCACAATGGCTCATGGACTTTGCTTTCTTAGTGGATATTACATAGGAGCGGAAACGTGCTAAACTTAAAGTTTTTAGTTCCTGATCAGCTCATCACAGAGCTTAAGAAAGTGTGAAAGCCTTTACCACAAAGTTGAAAATACGGAAAACGCAGCTTTCTGCCAAAAATTTCACACCTTTCCCAACATTTAGATCTCTTGTGGAGGATGGCATTGCATTCAGGAGTGATACATATACATCTACTATTGAAAACCTACTGCTGGAATTTGATCACCGTTTTGCTGACTTCAGTTCTCACTGCAGCACGTTCCAGCTGTTTGCAGACCCCTTTTCAGCTGATGTGGAGAGTGTTCCAAGTTTGTTCCAAATGGAACTTATTGACTTGCAGTGCAATAATGAGCTAAAATCTAAGTTCAGGGAGGCACAGGGAAAAACAGACTTGACTGCACAGTTTCTGAGAGAATTACTTCCATCCTTTCCAGAGCTGTCCAAAATGTTCTGTCAGGTAATGGTAATATGCCTTTTTGGAAGCACATTTGTGTGTGAAACTTTTCTCAACTATGATCTTTAATAAATGCAAGTACAGGTGTAGGTTTACTGATGCTAATCTTGAAGCTGTACTCCGAGTTTCCACTGTAAACTCCATTAGAGCAAATGTGGCAAGGCTGTATGAGCAGAAATGCTGCTAGGTTTCTGGACAGAAACAGAATTTGAGTTTATTCATATTCAGGTATCGCATGTGTTAGGTTAATGCAAAGTTTTTTTTTAATTTATTTAAGTGAATTTAATGAAAAAGGGATTGCACATTTAAAAGTAATGTATTTAGCGTACAGTTTGCATTTTGAAAAAAATGTTAGTAATGAAAATAAAAATAATTTTTTTTGTAATTGAACATACATGTGGCCCTGTATAACATGACAATACCAGCAATGGTCCGAAGCCAATTTGGCTTTGAGATCCCTACTTTACAGGTTGCAAAAATTATTAGTAATTTAAACATTTTTAACAAACCCTAGTGTATGGGTGCAGCAGTGGTAGTGATGTTGTCTAATAATAAGCAGACAGGGGTTTGCCTTCTGGGTGATCCCTGCATGAAATTTGCATGTTCTTCCATTTTCCATGTGGGTTTCCTACCTTTGGCCCAATGCTTTGCTGGGATATGCTCCAGCTTTGCCACAACCCTGCTTGGATTAAGTGGGTTTGGAAATGAATGGATGAATGTAAGTACAGTGCCATATATTTTATTCAATTCATCATAAATATATATAACATACAGTTAATGTCCTATAATTGAAAATATGTAACAATCTCAAAAATATTTTAATGTAAAAAATAAACAAAAAAAACAGCAGACAATTGTGGTTGCTCTTATCTGTTTTACATTCTTTTTTTATAAAATTTATTTAGCAGCCTTTCTCTTATTTTTTTATTGGGTTTCTAAAATATTAATCCTTTATCTTGTATTCAGATATAAAGAAATAATTATTTCTAGCAAAATATATTGGTGCTGGTTAATTTTATTAACATTGCAGAACTTTGAAGAAACAATCAAAAAGAAGTAAAGAAATATATCAAAAGAATGCTGATTTTACTTGTTAGTTATGAAAGTCCCCGAGTGTCTGTGTATTGTTCTGTATAATGTCATTGTAAGTGTCTTATCACAACTGTAGTGCCAAACATATTTTCGTTAGTTTCATCCTGGCGGACTTTTTCCTGGATCCTGTTCCAGATAGTATGTCTTACATTTTGACACACTTCAAAGGGCTTCCAGAGCATAGTCGTATTGTAGTGGCTGAAGGTTCTTTGGGATTTTTTCACTCTTTTTACTGTATGGTTGTCTTTCTATGCTAAAGGACACTTCTAACTTTCCTGTTAAAGTTCACACCCGGCTTAAAACACACACTTGCACAGTGGTTGGGCGTTAATGCTGTTTTTTTTTTCAGCCAGGAAGTGCAGTCAACAAGAACGCTGCTTACATTTTACTTGAATTGTAAATCCGACTAGTGATTTTCAGGTTATACACTGAACTGCCGATTATGCATAATGAGCAAAAGCTGGCCATTTCCAATCCACTGCTGAAAAACTGCTGAATCTTTAAAGTGTTTTACTGGAGACAAGGGGCCAAAAATGGTGGCAAAATCTTGAAAATGGTGGCCAGTGGCAACTGTTAGCATCAAACCCTGCATTATAGCAAATCTTACTTTTTTTTCTCTCTAACTGTGTTTTTCTTCACTAAAGATCATGTACAGTTAGGTCTAGAAATATTTGGACAGAGACAACTTTTTTCTAATTTTGGTTCTGTACATTACCACAATGAATTTTAAATGAAACAACTCAGATGCAGTTGAAGTGCAGACTTTCAGCTTTAATTCAGTGGGTTGAACAAAAAGATTGCATATAAATATGAGGCAACAAAAGCATTAAAATGATTGCATAAAAATGAAAGGCAACTAAAGCATTTTTTAACACAACCCTTCATTTCAGGGGCTCAAAAGTAATTGGACAGTTTAAATAACTGGAAATAAAATGTTCATTTCTAATACTTGGTTGAAAACCCTTTGCTGGCAATGACAGCCTGAAGTCTTGAACTCATGAACATCACCAAATGCTGGGTTTCCTCCTTTTTAATGCTCTGCCAGGCCTTTTCTGCAGCGGCTTTCAGTTGCTGTTTGTTTGTGGGCCTTTCTGTCAGCAGTTTAGTCTTCAACAGGCAAGTGAAATGCATGCTCAATTGGGTTAAGATCAGGTGACTGACTTGGCCATTCAAGAATTTTCCACTTCTTTGCTTTAATAAACTCCTGGGTTGTTTTGGCTGTATGTTTTGGGTCATTATCCATCTGTATCATGAAACGCTGTCCAATCAATTTGACTGCATTTAGCTGGATTTGAGCAGATAGTATGTCTCTGAACACCTTAGAATTCATTCGGCTGCTTCTGTCCTGTTTCACATCGTCAATAAACACTAGTGTCCCAGTCCCACTGGCAGCCATGCACACCCAAGCCATCACACTGCCTCCATCGTGTTTTACAGATGATGTGGTATGCTTTGGATAATGAGCTGTTCCACGCCTTCTCCATACTTTTTTCTTACCATCATTCTGGTAGAGGTTGATCTTGGTTTCATCTGTCCAAAGAATGTTTTTCCAGAACTGTGCTGGCTTTTTTTAGATGTTCTTTAGCAAAGTCCAACCTAGCCTTTCTATTCTTGAGGCTTATGAGTGGCTTCCACCTGCAGTGCACCCTCTATATTTACAGTGCATCCGGAAAGTATTCACAGCGCATCACTTTTTCCACATTTTGTTATGTTACAGCCTTATTCCAAAATGGATTAAATTCATTTTTTTCCTCAGAATTCTACACACAACACCCCATAATGACAATGTGAAAAAAATTTACTTGAGGTTTTTGCAAATTTATTAAAAATAAAAAAACTGAGAAATCACATGTACATAAGTATTCACAGCTTTTGTTCAATACTTTGTCGATGCACCTTTGGCAACGATTACAGCCTCAAGTCTTTTTGAATATGATGCCACAAGCTTGGCACAGCTATCCTTGGCCACTTTCGCCCATTCCTCTTTGCAGCACCTCTCAAGCTCCATCAGGTTGGATGGGAAGCATCAGTGCACAGCCATTTTAAGATCTCTAGAGAATTGGACAATTCTCAATTGGATTCAAGTCTGGGCTCTGGCTTGGCCACTCAAGGACATTCACAGAGTGTCCTGAAGCCACTCCTTTGATATCTTGGCTGTGTGCTTAGGGTCATTGTCCTGCTGAAAGATGATCCGTTGCCCTAGTCTGAGGTCAAGAGCACTCTGGAGCAGGTTTTCATCCAGGATGTGTCTGTACATTGCTGCAGTCATCTTTCCCTTTATCCTGACTAGCCTCCCAGTTCCTGCCACTGAAAAACTTCCCCACAGCATGATGCTGCCACCACCATGCTTTACTGTAGGGATGGTATTGGCCAGGTGATGAGCAGTGCCTGGTTTCCTCCAAAAGTGACGCCTGGCATTCACACCAAAGAGTGCAATCTTTGTCTCATCAGACCAGAGAATTTTGTTTCTCATGGTCTGAGAGTCCTTCAGGTGCCTTTTGGCAAACTCCAGGCGGGCTGCCATGTGCCTTTTACTAAGGAGTGGCTTCCTTCTGGCCACTCTACCATACAGGCCTGATTGGTGGATTGCTGCAGAGATGGTTGTCCTTCTGGAAGGTTCTCCTATCTCCACAAGCGACCTCTGGAGCTCTGACAGAATGATCATCGGGTTCTTGGTCACCTCCCTGACTAAGGCCCTTCTTCCCCGATCGCTCAGTTTAGATGGCCGACCAGCTCTAGGATGGGTCCTGGTGGTTTCGAACTTCTTCCACTTACGAATGATGGAGGCCACTGTGCTCATTGGGACCTTCAAAGCAGCAGAAATTTTTCTGTAACCTTCCCCAGATTTGTGCCTCAAGACAAACCTGTCTCGGAGGTCTACAGACAATTCCTTTGACTTCATGCTTGGTTTGTGCTCTGACATGAACTGTCAACTCTGGGACCTTATATAGACAGGTGTGTACCTTTCCAAATCATGTCCAATCAACTGAATGTACCACAGGTGAACTCCAATTAAGCTGCAGAAACATCTCAAGGATGATCAGGGGAAACAGGATGCACCTGAGCTCAATTTTGAGCTTCATGGCAAAGGCTATGAATACTTATGTACATGTGCTTTCTCAATTTTTTTTTATTTTTCATAAATTTGCAAAAATCTCAAACTTTTTTCACGCTGTCAGTATGGGGTGTTGTGTGTAGAATTCTGAGGAAAAAAATGAATTCAATCCATTTTGGAATAAGGCTGTAACATAAAACAATGTGGAAAAAGTGATGCGCTGTGAATACTTTCCGGATGCACTGTACTTTCATGCAGTCTTCTCTTTATGGTAGACTTGGATATCGATACGCCTACCCCCTGGAGAGTGTTGTTCACTTGGTTGGCTATTGTGAAGGGGTTTCTCTTCACCATGGAAATGATTCCGCGATCATCCACCACTGTTGTCTTCCATGGACGTCCAGGTCTTTTTGCGTTGCTGATTTCACCAGTGCTTGCTTTCTTTCTCACGATATACCAAACTGTAGATTTTGCCACTCGTAATATTGTAGCAATTTCTCGGATGAGTTTTTTCTGTTTTCGCAGCTTAAGGATGGCTTCTTTCACCTACGTGGAGAGCTTCTTTGACCGCATGTTGTCTGTTCACAGCAAAATCTTCCACATGCAAGCACCACACCTCAAATCATCTCCAGGGTTCTCATGTATAAATGGTGCATACGCACAGAAATGTTGCGTAAGAACGTTTCCACGTTAAAATCGAGATGTATAAAACCTACACTTGGCGTAAAGCCACGCACATTTCCATGGTACCTTATACCCTGTCATACGCAAGTTCTCCGCTCGGTTTTTGTAGACTGGCGGCACCCAGCGTCAAAGCAGTGCTTCTGTTCCTGTGTGGTTATCCTTTCTTATCCTGACGCGGCTTTATAAATACACTGAAATTAACTGCATATTGTTTTAGTGTAATGCATCTGATTGTAATTAACCTGTAACAATATAATGGTCCAGGGAATAGCCAAAGTATTCCAAATACCATAACTGCTTTAGCATTGTTACTCTCACTGCACCTTCTTCTTCTTTCAGCTCCTCCCATTAGGAGTTGCCACAGCGGATCATCTTTTTCCATATTACTCTCACTGCACCACTCGGAGTATTTATATCACTGTATCTGAGTGGGTAATCACAGCAGCAGCTGATCGGAAAGAGAATCGGTATACAGCATCAAGCACACGCTGCCTCAGCCATGGCAAAACGTTTCAAAGCCTTTCCTGTATGGACCTTGCGGTTCAGAAACAGTTTCATCCCTAGAACTATAAGCGCACTCAATCAATTGCTCCTTGTGGAACTGTTTGTACTTAGAAGTATAATTACCCCACTGTAAACTTGCACTACAGTTATAATATTGCACAACTCTGCGCATATTTACATATGATGACAATATCATTTTTAAGATGAAATGCAGCAAAATATGTTGATTATATTATACAGATAAAACTTTAACTTCATTGAAATAATCTGTATTGTTAATAATTAAACATGTGAGGACCCGGTGCCGCAGCGCTAGGAAGTTCACGTATTGTTCCTGCCTCGTGCTGTATATTTACTGAGGCTGGTGCGACACTGGAAGGATAGAAGGATAGAATAATTAAACACGTATAATGAAGATATTTCAGTATTCCTTAAAAGTTTTGAAGAATTGTCGTCGTAAGCTTCCAGATGGCTTAACGTCTATTACAGAGCTGATTGTGTGGCGATTGGGTATTTGGAGAAAGAAAAGTAACGACAGGAATTGGAGGTTAGTACATTTGAAAGAGACAGTACTGCTACAATAAATTATTTCATTGAAGGTCGCGCATGGCGCAGCAGCATCTTGTGTGAGACATGAACAATCACTGTGCTATCGTGTTCCCATGTTTAATAACATGCTTTCATTCCAGTCATCATGAAAATGATATCGCGTATACATCTCAGTATATTAATTATTCAGAGAGCTGTAATATCACGAATGTAATAGATTCTGTGTCCTGTTGAAGAAGGAGAAAGAACGGAAGCACGTTGTGATTCACCACATAGAGCACATAGAAGATCAAATACAAAACAAAGCATTTAACATGCTACTTTAGTTACAATGGGATTTGAGAAACTAGTAAATTAAATGATTTTAAGCTGAAGTTTATGATATTCTACTTTAATGACAAAATAAACTACGTGATTAAACTTGAAATTTCGAGATTAAAGTTGACATTTCGTGCTTTTTTTTCCCACTGCGTGCCTATTTTTTTTGTCTGTACCCTAATAAGCTTTCATATGACACTCAGACAGTGGACTATGACTCACCTTTTCACAGCGACTTTTATATGTGACTTCTTTTTTTTATTTTGGCACAGTGTGACTTTGTGAATTTAAGCTTTCAAGTTTCTCCAACACGCTATGTCACTCGATCAACTTCCTTTTGTTGATTATACCACTGTTTAAATCAACAAATAGTATGTTTTTCCTTTGCCTCCACTTGGTATTTGCTGAAATTCTTATATTTTCCCCCTTGCTTTTCCCATTGTCTTTTCACAGAACGCTGAGCTTAAGGGCTATTTATATTGATTTGCATATTCAAAGAGGCATAATTCTGGGAGCAGTTGGGACGGGACAGCAAACACGTGAACGAGCGTTACTTTTCATGCTGACTGGGATTTATGTAGTGGAAGAACGTGGAAGTTGGCGAACACACAGATTCCTGCATCTGGATTTTTTTGTGCGTAAGCACATCGGCTTTTGTGCTTGCGTCATGTTATAGTGCGAATTCTATGTACAGAGTTATGCATGAGGACCCAGGCCTTTTATCTGCTTAATTGATAATGACATAACAACGGACTTGCCCACACCTGCCCATGAAATAGCCTTTGAGTCAATTGTCCAATTACTTTTGAGCCCCTGAAATGGATTGTGTGAAAAAATGCTTTAGTTGCCTCACATTTTTATGCAATCTTTTTGTTCAACCCACTGAATTAAAGCTGAAAGTCTGCACTTCAACTGCATCTGAGTTGTTTCATTTAAAATTCATTGTGCTAATGTACAGAACCAAAATTAGAAAAAGGTTGTCTCTGTCCAAATAGACTGGTAACATTCACACCCCTAAAGACAAGAAGAAATTAAGCAGGAAATGGATTAATGCTTGGATTAGCATTATTATGAAAAAAGTCAAAAAGTAGGCATTTATCTGTATTGTCCTTAACTAAATGTGCTCAACCAATTCTAAACCTGTATAAGCTTAGGTGTCTTTGAGCAATTTTATTTCATATTAAATTACATTCTATTTCTTTACTTTGTATATGTAAGTGTATCTGATCTGAATAAATTGACTTGTAACTTGTGTTTTATAGTAGAAACAAGAAGTCAATGAAATTAAAAACTGACCAGTCTTTCAGGATATTCTCCCAATAGGTTCTTTGAATTTGATTAAGTCTGATAAAAACGAGTGGATAGCAGTTTCATTTGTGCTGTATTAGATATGTTAGTAAGTCTTACCTTGGTTTATAAATGTCAATCAGTGGCTCAAGTGTCACAGTAATGGAAATTTATACCTGACCACCACTATAATCTTTAGAACTAGTGGTTTTAAGAAGGAATATCCTATGATGTGGATTAAAGAAAATCATTCAATTTTTGAATGGAACAATTTGGAGAACTGAAAGCTTTAATGCATAAAGAAAGTGGAAAGCCTCAAACCCGAAATAAACTTAGTAAAATAGCTTTAGAACCTTTATATTGGGGCATCAGGAACCCCTAGAAACAGAGGACTTAATTTTAGATGATTTTTTTTTTTTTTTATTATTTTTGATTTTTAGGTCTGTAACTTTATGTACCATAATTGTCCAAAATTTTATGAATACATTTATACTGTATATAATGTTGCTTACATTGCCCGCTTGCAAAGAAGGAATACTATAAGATGTCAGGGATTATTAGTTCCATACAGGTAACATTTGAATGGTTAGATTTTTCTGTTCTCAAATTGTACATGAAGGCTATCTTTAATCATTTATTTGGTAATTATTTTTATGAGGTTTTATTCATCTTCAATTAGAATTGTCTTCTACCTTGTACTTGGAATTCACAAATTATTCTGCTGTTTTGTTTACTTTTAATCAGCTTGGCTTTAGCCAACAACAGTACCCTGACCATTGGGACCATTGATGAGATTCAGAAGTTACACATCCGGACAGTACCACTAAATGAATCTCCCAGGTAACTGTGCTCATATGTACCATAAGTGCAAGTCAGTCTCCTTTTGTTGATAAAATACTGCAGACATAAATCAGTGTTCTGGTTTAAAAAAATATCTTTAGATAACTGTTAAGAGCCATGTTGTTTAAGTGTCCTTGTTATTGTTGCTCATCCAGACGAGTACTACCCTAAAAGACAAAACACTTAGTAACTCATTAGAAAAAAAAATGCTTTTTGAGATAATCCATATGCTGTTTATGGACACAGCCAGTGTACCTGCATGAATGATTAAATTAGGAATCTAAATTAATTTCAGACCACTAATACAACAAGAACAATGCTCCATTATTTTGAGTATATTGAACATTGTCTTCAATTTTATTTAATGTTGTAAATTTTTTAAATTATAAATGTCTAACTTTTTGATTGCAGTCCTTTTAACTCTGAGAATCATTCATTGATTTTGAAGAAACTTACCCTTGTCCATCATTTCAACTCCCATATTCAAAATCATATAAATACAAAATACACTAAGACAACTGCACTGATTGGTCACATCATCACACTCTCAAAGCAAAAAAATTTCCATGTATTTTTTTTATTTCTCAATTCTAAAAAACTATAAAAGTGTTAATAATGAAGATTTTTTTACTTTGAAAATGCAATAGGATTTTTTTGCTTTCCAAAGGTAAACAGTGACAGCTTATCTCTCCAGTACAATAGTTTTTACTTTCTCTGTGTGTTTCTGTCTCTGCTTTAGCTTGCTCCCTCTGATATCACCCAAGTCCTTACAAAGCATCATTCAGGGCCAGCACTTTTAAATAACACTGCCTAAGAAAAGGTAAAAGTTTGAAGCCAACCCATGGGACATTACAAGACCTGACACAATACACTTCATCTACATACAATATCTGTTGCAATACAAGCTTCATAATTCAATGCTCTTATTATTTATTGAGTCCACCTAACAAGTGACAAAATATTAAATTAATATGTATTATTGATGAAAAAAATTAAAGATTAGCTTTAAACCAGTAATTGATTGCTTCTGATTGGCCCCTGAACAATATATACTATATGTTTAGTGTTGTGATTGCAAAGTTAAATGCATAACGAAACTTGGCTGTTTTACTCATCCTGCGCACTTCTGTACCTTGGTATTTTCACTATATGTCTTGTCCTTCTTAATTAATCATGTGCTTTGCAAACTTAAAAGGCATTTACCATACACTGTTCATGTTACTGACACATTAATAGCATTTCAGAAATTAACAACATTTAACAGTAATAAATATACACACCAGACAATATGTGAATATCAGGAAAATTATCATCATTATCATACCCTGTCACATAGCCTCAGAATGTGCATGTGCCATTTAGATTCTTGGAAGCTCACTGTGTGAATTACATTATGTGTAATTTGAAAATTTTAAAATGAATATTTCTCAAAAGTTTTAAATGTAGCATAGTGTATGTAATTGTTAAGGTTCATGTGTCTGTCGACAAGACCTTTTTCCACAATTCTGCAGACACTTATACTTTT
This sequence comes from Polypterus senegalus, assembly GCF_016835505.1. Lineage (NCBI taxonomy): Eukaryota > Metazoa > Chordata > Cladistia > Polypteriformes > Polypteridae > Polypterus > Polypterus senegalus. The sequence goes on from NC_053154.1 coordinate 178,020,472, forward strand.
TTTACAAACTGTAATCTGGCCATCCTGTTTTTGTGGCTAATGAGTGGTTTGCATCTTGCAGTGTGGCCACTGTATTTCTGTTCATGTAGTCTCTCACACATCCATATCTGCCTCCAGAAGACTGTTTCTAATCTGTTAGTCAGGCATTTGGGGCTTTTTATTTACCATGGTGAAAGTCTGCAATGTGCACTTTAATCACTTCTGAATTGTCTGATTTGTAATTGTAAACTGTGGAATAGAGGGGTTAATCAAGGGAAAATGTGTCTTTGTCCCAGACATTATAGAGGGCACTGTATTTGGTAAGTTTAAGCCTTTTTTTAATATTTGGACCCAAGTTACCTTAAACTCTGTTGTAAGGTGCAAGAACAAAGAAAGTATTTTTTAAAATTATCATAAAAAAGCTTTACTTTAGAACACAGTTAATTAATATATACCTTGATGGTGAAGAAATAAGTTTGACTTAAAATAACTAACATCATGACCTTCTAAAATGAATATTTTGTCAATATCTGTGGTTGATACTATACTGTGTAATAAGGAAGCTGTACTATTTAAGAATGATGAAGATAAAGGCAAGATCTCCAGACACAGCAAAGTTTATATCGAAAGTGCCTAGATCTGTAACAGTGTAGGGAGGTTGGGAGCATGCGCTGATACGGAATGGTGTCTATTATTTAAAATCTCAAATAGTAAATGGAAGTCTTCCATTGACAAAATATACTGTTCATCTGTTTGTGCAAAGCATGGTGTAATTGTACACTTCCAAATTTTGACTAAGATTATATAAATATATCAGAGATTAAACTCAAATTGTGAATGATTTCTTCAAGCACCTAAATCACTAGGTTGTATATTCTGGGAATTTCCCTTCCTCAGATGTTATTGAGACAACATCTCAGGTTATTTTTCAGTCAGTATTGGATTAACAATATTCTCAATTCTGTAGCAAACAACATTTTTCAGCATAACACCTGCATGTATGTATATATGTATGTATTGTGATATGTATATACAAACATTGCTTGCTTGATGTCTTATCCACTGCACCCATGTGCTGTCCTTGACAAAATCAGTGTAATTAAAATACACCATGCTCTTTGCAAAATGTTGAAGTTTAACATATTTGATATTTTCTGTTCTTGGTTTAAAAAATGTAGTGCTAAATTTACATTTACAGTTGTTTTATTAAAGAACTAATCTTAAATTATTGTGGCATTCTCAACCATTAGTCTACATTTACTTAAGAAATAAAGCCAAATCCATCAATCTTTCCTAATAACTCATAGTTGAATGTCTTACAGTAAGTCTTACATACTGTATCTCCTGTGCACTTTCCAGGGCTTTCTTGATTCCACTTAAAGTATGTAAAATATGGACAGCAAAACCGCTCAGGTTATGTCATATTTGGACTAACAAGTATGTTTAAGCATTAACCCCTTTTAGGTGCATTCGAATATAATTCACCTATTGTGACAGCATGTCTGTCTGCCCGTCTTTCCACATGAAGCAACTCAGCCCCCAGTAGACCAATTTTGCTGAAATATGGTACATTTATTCTTCAAGGAAATTTTTCGAGACATTTCAGTTTTTTATTTTTTTTTTAATAATTTGCAGAGATTATACATCAACAAATAACTTAAATCTATAAAAACACCAGAGTTTTAAAAGAAAGGGAAAAAAAAAAGAGTACTAACCAAACAAGAACTGAATCCCCACCGGAGAGAGTGAGAGAGGCGAGCCAAGGGCAGAGAGAGAAAAAAAAAGGGAAACCTCTCCCCCACTGTATACAAATGATTATTCAATTTTTTTTTTTAATTAAGTCTTGCCATGTTTTAAAAAGGTTTTGGACAGATCCTCTAAGCTAAGGGTGTACTCACACTGGCAATTCGTTCCATGCCCGAGCACGTTTGTCCGCATGTAACCCCGCAAAATCTACTTCTTTTGACTAGTGTAATCACTATGTGCTGGGCCATAAGTACCATTCCCTGGCCTGCTTGGAAGAGGTGGGCCCAAGCATGTTTCAGTAGCATTTGGGAACAGTGTGATTGCAAATGTGCCTGAGCATGGAAATTATATCAATGAGGCGACACGTCAGATAGTGCAATTCTCATTTCATTCAATGTCTTTTGAGTTAAAACAGGTTTTTATTCTCACCTTACGCATGAACATGAATTGTAGTTAGCAAGAAAAGCTGCAAATTCTTCCCTTAACATCATTTGTCACCATAAACATTTCTGTAAGAGGGTAGAGCATTATCCTACCCCGTATAACTCCAAAACAACCACAAAATAGGTAAAATCATTAGGAAATGCATGTTGTCACTTCATGTTCGTATCTTGTTTTGGCTTTACTCGAAGTTGCATGGTCATGATGAAAGTGTGCCTGGGCCCAGAATGTTAAGCGCATTGTGAGTGCGGGCCAGTGGGGGAGTAGGTAGAGGGGAAATCACGCTTGGGCATTGTACAGAACAGACATGCCTAGTGTGAGTACACCCTTAAATTTGATTTTTTTCCAGTTTTAAAAAAAATAGAACATTAGTTACCTACTGAGATTAAAGGGGGGTTATGAGTCTGTTTTTGTTTTGAGCATGCTTTGTTTCTTGACATGTCAGAGGACTGGAATTCTGAAGTCTGGTCTAACCTTACCTGGGAAGGAAATATGGTGGGGAGAAGGGAAAGAGAGCATGTTGCTGTTTATAAGTGCAAACATAATGTCAAGCTCCTTAACCATGATACCCTACAATGATGAAATTAAATCTGTTAAAGCTAAATTCTGAAATAACACACTTAAGATTACAAAATTATCACAGATGTTCAGAAACTGTATTTCACTGACCAAACTTTGAACTTTGTAAATTAGATTATCTACTACAGTGAAGATTACATCTAATGCTGCTAAGACATTCACAGTTTTAATTGAGCTGTCACCCTGCACAAAGTTTTGAAATCTCATTTATTTTAAAATAGAAAAAAGCATTATGTGTGACTTAAACCACAAATTAAATTATTGTTTCAATTTTACATTGACAGCAGTTACACCATCTTGTATATCTGGAATATTTTCAACTTGTTAACCTCTGATAGACTCTTCTTTTTTTTTCCCTTTTATTTATCAGTTTTCCATTTAACAGCAACATAAATACACATCTCTTCAAATACATAAAAATGCCAAAGGTATCGATAAACATTTTAGTGTTGACTATCAGATACAAACAATAAACCTATAATGCCTAAACCCCATATCCCACCCATAGGCCCACAAAAAAGATAAATAGATAAAATAGATAATGATTAATTAAATAATTAAACAACAAGAAAGCAATTAAAAAAAAAAAACGCTAATACACAGGATGTTACAAAAAATAAGAAAATAAATAACTAACAATTAAAAAAAAAAAATAAAAAAAAAAATAATAATAATAAAATAGGAAATAAATAAATAAAGTTCAATCAGGTGCAATTGTTTCCAAGGATCTAAAATAAGAAACAAAAGGTTGCCAGACCCTCAAAAACCCATCAGCCCTCCCTCTCAGACTAAACTTGATTTTTTCAAGTTTTAAAAAGAACATAAAATCCTTCAGCCAGCGGCTATGGTCGGGGATGCGGAGCCTTCCAGGACAATAATATTCTACGTCGTGCTAACAGTGAAGTGAAAGCGATTGCATTCAATTGTGTACTATTAAAAGACGTATCATGATCTCCAGGAACCCCAAATATAGCGATCAAAGGACAGGGTTCCAGTCGGATTCCAAAAACATGAGAAATAATGTCAAAATAGGAGGTCCAGTATAACTGGATTTTGGGGCAAAGAAAAAACATGTGGCTTAAATTGCAGGGAGAGGAGTTGCATCGGTCACATAGGTCAGGAACATTGGGATACATTTTTGATAGTTTAGACTTTGACCAATGTAGCCTGTGTACTACTTTAAACTGAATAAGAGAAAGCCTTGCACAAGATGAGGAAGTACGAATCCCTTAACTACACTATCCCAGTAGCCCTCTCTGAAGTCCAGACCCAACTCCTCTTCCCAATTTGAAATAGTTTTACTGTCAGAGCAACTGTCCATTGAAAGAACAGTATTATATATTTGCGAGGTAAGAGATTTCTTATGTGAAGAAAGTTCAATAAGTCTTCCCAAGACTGTTTAGGTGGGCGAATGGGAAACTCAGAAAAATAGTGGAAGCACAGTGTCTAACCTGAAAATAACGAAATAAATGAAATGAAGGCAAACCATATAGGGACGACATATCCGTAAAGTTAAGAAAGATATTATCCTTATAAAGATCGGAAAAACATGTAATGCCCTTTTTATCCCATAAATTAAACGCAGAGTCTAAAAGGGAAGGGGGAAAAAGGTGATTATTACATAGTGGGGCCAAAGCTGAAGCAGAAACAGATTTGAAGTGGCGTCGAAATTGATGCCATATCTTAAGAGAGTGAAGTACAACAGGGTTATCTGTATATTGAGTAAGGGATACAGGGAGGGATGAAAATAATAAAGCGGGGAGAGAGGTTGAAAAACATGATTGAGCTTCTAGCTGACACCAAAATGCCTGAGGATCTTTTAGCCAATAAATGTATTTTTGGATGTTAGCTGCCCAATAATAAAACATCAAATTGGGTAAAGACAGACCTCCACTGAGTCGCACTTTTGTAGCAATGGTTTGCAATTTTGGGAGACTTACCTCTCCATATGAATGAGGAGATCATTTGATCAATAGATTTAAAAAAAGATTTGGGTAAGAACAAAGGAATGCACTGGAAAAGGTATAAAAATTTGGGTAAAACATTCATTTTAACTACATTAACCCTGCCCAATAGAGATACCGCAAATTAGCCCATCTTTGAAAAGCTGACCTTACATGAGACAGTAGAGGAGTGAAATTAGCAGCCCGTAGAGCCTTAGGTGAGCTAGTCACATTCACTCCCAGATACTTGAAACCAGTATAACTCAGGTGAAAGGGAAGGTCAGTCTGTCTGAGCCACTGCGCAGCTTTGTTTATAGGCAAGCATTCACTCTTTTGAATGTTAAGTCTATATCCAGAGAAGAAACCAAAATCTTTTAGTATTTCCATAACATGTGCTAGGGAATTAGTCGGGTTTGTGAGATACAGAAGTAAATCATCTGCATACAAGGCCACCCTGTGTTCTATATTTCCACGAGTCACGCCTTGGAACAAAGAGGAAGTCCTGAGAGCTATCGAAAGTGGCTCTATAGCTAAAGCAAAAAGTAAGGGGGAGAGAGGACAGCCTTGACGTGTGCCACGCGATAGAGGAAAAAAGTCAGATTTTATGTTATTGGTACAAACAGAAGCTAGGGGGGAAGTATACAAGAGACGAATCCAAGAAATAAATCTATCGCCAAAGCCAAATTTCTTCAGGACTGCAATGAGGTACTCCCACTCCACTCTATCAAATGCCTTTTCAGCATCCAATGAAATGACCACTTCAGGGAGAATACTATGATGTTTGGAGTACAATATATTAAAGAGGGTGCGAATATTAAAAAAGGAGTGTCTTCCTTTGATAAAACCTGTCTGCTCATCTGAAATAATAGATGGGAGGACTCCTTCTATGCGAGAAGCTAACAGCTTGGCCAGAATTTTCACATCCACGTTAAGAAGGCTTATGGGTCTGTAAGAAGCACAAAAAGTCGGATCCTTCCCTTCCTTAAGTAATAGTGAGATAGAGGCCTGTCTCAGCGTCATGGGGAGAGAACCTTGCTCTAATGATTCCTCAAAGACAGACAAGAGTAATGGGGCTAATTTGGGATAAAATTTCTTATAAAAATCTGAAGAGAATCCGTCAGGACCAGGGCATTTACCCGATTGTAAGGATTTAATCGAAAATATGACCTCATCCAAATTAAGGGGGGCATCAATTTCTACTGCTTTAACTGCCTCAACTGTGGGGATAACTAAACTGTCAAGAAACTGCTGCATATTTCCTGAGTTGGGAGGAAACTCTGAGGTGTAAAGACTGGTATAAAATGCCTTAAAGACAGAGTTAATTTCAATTGGGTCAGACGTCAAAGTACCTGATGTATTTTTTATTTGCATAATGTGACGGGCAGCATTATGATGCCTTAGTTGATGAGCTAACAAACGAGAAGCTTTCTCCCCGTATTCATAATAGTTACCACGAGACTGTAATAACAGCTGCTCCACCTCACTTGTTGACATCAAGTCAAACTCAAGTTGCAAGTTAAGACGCTGCTTATATATTTCTGGAGAAGGCTTCAGGGCATACTGGTGATCAAGTTTAAAATTTCTGTAGATAGGTCTTTTAGTCTGGATTTCTTAGATCTGGACAGATGAGATGCGTATGAGATAATCTGGCCTCTTAGATAAGCCTTAAGAGTCTCCCATAATAAGGAATTTGAGATGGTATCTGACCTATTCGTAATTAAAAAGTCATCAATGGAAACAGAAATATATTCACAAAAGGCCGGGTCTGAAAGAAGCAAGGAATTGAGCCTCCAAGTGGGTCGAGCTGTATGGTAGGTGGACAAAGCGATGTCTATAGCCAAAGGCGCATGATCTGAAATAACAATTGGGAGATACTCAGAATTATGGATTTTTGAAATTAAAGAGTCATTAATAAAAAAATAGTCTATACGAGAATATGTGTGATGAACATGGGAAAAAAAAGAATATTCTCTGGCTTGTGGATTATGAAATCTCCATGGATCAATGTATCCATTTTGAGTCATGAAGTCTGAAAATGACCTTGACATGGCAGATGGGGCTTTTATGCTGGAGGCAGATCTATCTAGTACTGGATCAATAACACAGTTTAAATCCCCCCCAAAGATCAGAAGGTGTGTATTCAAATTGGGGATCATCCTCAAAAGGTTATTAGCAAATTGGCGTTGTCAAAGTTTGGGGCATAAACATTCACCAAGACAATAGGATTGTGCAGGATAGTCCCTACAATAATTAAAAATCTTCCATTTTTGTCTGTTATCGTCTCGGAGAGCGAGAACTGTATTTTATTACTAATTAAGATTGAAACACCTCTTGCTCGGGAATCAAAGCTGGAATGAAAGACGTGACCTATCCATGGCGTTTTAAGTCTGTTCTGATCCTTAATACGCAAATGAGTCTCCTGAAGAAAAATAACATCTGCTTTGAGACGCTTTAAATGAGTGAGAACTCTAGATCTCTTGACTGGACCATTCATGCCCTTCACATTCCAGGACAGAAACCTAATCGGGCTCCCCATAATGTTACTGTCAACCATATTGTTTTTTTCCAAGCGACGTTACTGTACAGCTATAGTACGAATTGGAAGGAAAGAATAGAGCAAACATTGCAACACATTAAGCACCGACACTGTGAAGGAAATGACACACTGCAATCCAAATAAAACCAAGTAAATGAAAAGAAGCAAAGGAAAACAAACAAAAACACATAAACATGGGCCTGAACCCCCCCCACCCCTCACCCTCTTAGTCCCCTTCCCCAAATGAAGAAGACAGCAGCATAATCCAAACATCTAGAACCTCCTATCTAGGACTCCCACCACACTATCCACATAACATTATAAAAAAGAAAAGAAAAAGTAACCTCACCCGTAAGATGAACATACCAGTCTAGAGAATAAAACAAACACCTCAAAACCAGCAGAATGTCCTCAATGATTAATTAAAACCATTAATTCAGTGTCACATAGAATGAGCCCTGCAACCGTGCAGATAAAGGATCATTGAGGTGAAAAATAATTACTTGTCTCTGCACAAATCTTGCACAAATTTGTCGGCGTCTGACGAGATTGCAGCCATTTTCTCTCTCCGGTCGGCAGAACGATGCGCAGTTTAGCTGGATAAAGAAGCGCAGGCCGGTATCCCCTCTTGTAGAGCTCTGCCATGGCCTCCTTGAACCTCGCGCCTGCCTTACCACTTCAGGGGTGTAGTCCTCGTAAAACCGAATCTTATGGCCGTTATAGACCAGGTCATCTCTCTTACGTGCCTCGCGAATCACCAGATCCTTTATTTGGTAGCGATGAAAACGAAGGATAACCGGCCGGGGTTTCCCGGCGGCGGCTTGGGAGCTAGGCTCCGTGTGCCCTGTCCAGCTCCGCGGCGAAGTAAGCACCTGCGATCCAAGGACATCGACAAGGAGTTGAGAGAAAAAAGTAGTAGGGCGTAGACCCTCAATAGCTTCGGGTAAACCCACAATCCGAATATTATTGCGTCTGCTGCGCCTTCTAGATCTGCCATCTTGGATTTTAACCACTCGTTATCTTTTTGGAGCGCAGAGCATTCCGCCTTGATCTGGTCTAAACGTTGATCAAAATCGGTATGAGCAAGCTCGAGAGAACTAATACGCAGACTATGGTCGTGTACTGCAGATTGAACACTGTCCAGTTTAGACGATAAGTTCTCAAAAGAATGCTTAAAGTCCGCAGACAACACAGCTCTGTGATCTTCTAGCAAAAGGCTAATCTGCGCCATAGTTGCAGGAGCCGACGGCGGTGAGTTTTCTTGGTCTCATTCGGATTTATCCTTCGATTTAGGCATTCTACAGCTGGATTCAAAGTAATACACGTAAAAGTTCCTAAATCTGGGTTTCAGAACAAAAAGTGTGAGGTTTGTAAGATAAATATAGTACAGTGTAGCAGCGCGAGCCGAATACACGTCTACTCAGTAGACCACATCCCGGAAGTTCTCTGATAGACTCTTCTAACTGTGCACAGATCCCCAAAACAAGTTAACGAAACACCAGCAGACTTTTTCTGCAAGACAAGAAGTTACTCGCTGTCACAAGTCGTTTACACAGGCAACTAATCTGATGATAAATATGACATCTGCAAGTCCAGCTGGACATGGTGAGGAAACTTTCCATTAGCACATTCTTTCTGCTTAACGAAATTTTCCTGGTGACTTGACCACAAATGGAAGAGAACCAGTGCACCAGCATTTCACTCCTCCCAATGCTTTAAGCTATTGTTTCCCATGGACATTCACCAGTCTGTACACATTTTGTGCTGATCTATGAAAATGCAGGCATGGCAAGTATATTAACCCTGATACTGCTTACTGGCTGTCCTCTGTAAGCTAGCTATTAATTGTCGCCAGTCCACAGAGCTCCACGGCTAGTAAAGCCAGAAGCAACCCCATCTTATTTCTATTTTTAATTGATCAAACTACTCAGAATCTTGTGGGGGACCCTCACAGTTCCATCAAAAGTTAATCAATCTAGGTGCTCAAAACTCCACTGAGAATCCCCTAGTCCACAAATAGATTATCTAACTACAACAGTGCACTTGTCAAAAAAGATAAAATCCACATTAAATGATTTTCCTAACCATAAAATGTATATAATGCAAGCAAGGAAAACAAAATGTTACCTATTTATGAATGAATTATCCTGTGGCATGACTATTTCTCTGACACTAATTTACTAGGGTGACCACATGTCTGCTGCTGAGAGGGACAATACCAGTCTCAGGCTATATGCCCTGATAAATAACTGAAGAATATCAGACTGCCCCAGTTTTTACAGGTTGCCCAACTAATAAAGTTTTTACTTCTTAAAGGTTGCAAGTTTTTTGCTTCAACTACATGTCTCTTCATTTTTTACCAGATTCCCACAACTCTTTGTGTAAAGAAGTGATTCCTGGCTTCTGTGTTAAATGCACTTCTTCTTAATTTCCACTGATATCCTCTAGTACATGATTCTCTATGATTCACCCTTAATTTGAAATAATTCTGCTGGATCTACTTTATCATTGCCTTTGATACCTTTAAATACTTTCAGGATTTTACATATTTGATGATGATGTGTAGCATAAAGCATATCTTCATGATGCTTGTTTTATCTCAAGTATCCCAGTTTGAAACTTGGAAATTCTTGTCACCCTATAATTTACCATCAGAGTGTCACATTCACCTGAAATCGATAATGGTCACTTGCTGTAATAAAATGTTTGTCTGACTGAAATAACTGTGCAAGTCCCATTTCATGGAAATTATTACAGCTTTTGCAAATTGCCACTGTATATGAATATCGGGTGTGTGTATATATGTTTAATTGCAAGTGTGAGTAACAGTGGTCCCAATAATAGACTAGAGTGTATACTTTCGCTCAATCCCGGTGGGATAGTCTCTGGAACCTGCAGCCCTTATATAAATTGAGAAAGTTATGGAACCTACTTACTGAACTGTGACCATTGAGAGCTACAGTGCCTGCACAGTCCTCGAACACACCTGAATGTTATGCCATGTGCACATTTTCTAACTTGTAACTTTCTGACATGTCGCAGCAGACATATTGAGGTTAAGCAGTTCTCTTGTTTCATTTCGGAGGTGTCATCGTTTGCCACTCAATTTGGAATGGATGGACATCACAAACTCTGGAATTGATGCCATTAGGCAGTGTGCACTCGATACCCTTGCTACACCTATCGGTTCACACAGTCTGTGCCTGTGCCAGTCTGATGGTGAATACTCTGCCCCTGTTATTTAAGCTAGTATGTGAAATTTGTATTTGTAATACAGAGGGGCTACATTTTCAAGTTGTGTGACATTGATGTCAAGGTATTACTTTTACAGCCATCTTTCACTGATTTGCCTCTTCCAGAGGGTAAGTTACCATGAATCAGAATTCCTTAGGGCCTCTTGCCTTTGTTTGGCAAATGCTTACTCTGCAGAAAAAAATGACTACCTCATAGTTTCATCATATCTCCTGTTGGTCAATATTCAGTGTTAATTAATTTTACACTGTTGAGTACTAAATGCTTTGTTTTCACATAACAGATTTTGTCCTTTGCTGATAAAAAAAAAAATCTAAGAGGAAAAAAAGCCACAGACAGACATGCATGACCCTTTAGTCCAAACCAAAAGCAAATTTTTGTAAGCAAACACAAAGGTAACATAGTATTCTTCATGCTCCAGGTGATGCACACACGCACACACACACACCAGTAGTACAGAGCCACTGCTAATTAACAATAATTCTTCCATTACTCTATAAAACACTACCTAATGGTTAAATTTCCCTGTAAATGTTACACACAATGTTATAAAAGCAATTTGTACTTAAAAATGTTATTCAGTTAATGTTTTGTGGCTTTTTACCTTTATTAAAGTACAGCACAGTATGTAATTTTTGGAAATATCTCAATTCTTTTTTGTCTCACTCTCAGACATAAGCAGATGCATGTTTATTTCCATGCTGATAACTATATAGAAGTCTTTTTAAATATTTCACAGTTTTACCACAAAATATAAAATATGACATTTTGTTAGTCAGACAACATATTTCTTGTGTGGTTTCTGTTAGATATCTTTCTTTCTTTCTGCATTTTTATAACTTGTGTTCAGCTTGTTGAGTTTATTTTTTTTTCATACTTCTACTTTTGCATGAGACAAGAAACAAAGGCAGACTGTTTTCTTTTTCTATCCAGGCGAATCTGCTACCAGGAAGGTTCACAGTGTTTTGGTGTACTATCTAGCAGAGTAGAAATACAGGATGCCAGCGGGGGAACTTCTGCAGTTCGACCAAGTGCTAGCACTCAGGTAAATTATTTGACAGGATGATTATTGTGTGTAAAAATTGACTTGGAAATCAAGAGTAGTTCAGTTCCAATACATTTTGCATTGTTCAGTTATCAAAACATTTGCAAAAATATGGTTTGCTGTTCAAAACTAATAACAAACTATTGTTTAGTTCACAAACAGGAAGCAAAACATAATTTAAAAAGGTGTGTGTATATGTATATACAGTGGGGCAAAAAGTATTTAGTCAGCCACCAATTGTGCAAGTTCTCCCACTTAAAAAGATGAGAGAGGCCTGTAATTATCATCATAGGTATACCTCAACTATGGCTTAAGCAGGGGGACACGTCTGGCACTGCAGGATTTGAGTCCTTGGTGGCGTAGTGTGTTACTGATGGTAGCCTTTGTTACTTTGGTCCCAGCTCTCTGCAGGTCATTCAGTAGGTCCCACCGTGTGGTTCTGGGATTTTGGCTCACCGTTCTTGTGATCATTTTGACCCCATGGGGTGAGATCTTGCGTGGAGCCCCAGATCGAGGGAGATTATCAGTGGTCTTGTATGTCTTCCATTTTCTAGTAATTGCTCCCACAGTTGATTTCTTCACACCAAGCTGCTTACCTATTACAGATTCAGTCTTTCAAGCCTGGTGCAGGTCTACAGTTTTGTTTCTGGTGTCCTTTGTCAGCTCTTTGGTCTTGGCCATAGTGGAGTTTGGAGTGTGACTGTTTGAGGTTGTGGACAAGTGTCTTTTATTTTGATAACGAGTTCAAACTGGTGCCATTAATACAGGTAATGAGTGAAGGGCAGAGGAGCATCTTACAGAAGAAGTTACAGGTCTGTGAGAGCCAGAAATCTTGCTTGTTTATAGTATTTCTGACCAAATACTTATTTTACACCATAATTTGCAAATAAATTATTTAAAAATCAGACAATGTGATTTCCTGGATTTTTTTTTCTTATTTTGTCTGTCATAGTTGAGGTATACCTATGATGAAAATTACAGGCCTCATCTTTTTAAGATATATATACTGCTCAAAAGAATTAAAGGAACACTTTTTAATCAGAGTATAGCATAAAGTCAATGAAACTTATGGGATATTAATCTGGTCAGTTAAGTAGCAGAGGGGGTTGTTAATCAGTTTCAGCTGCTGTGGTGTTAATGAAATTAACAACAGATGCACTAGAGGGGCAACAAGGAGATGACCCCCAAAACAGGAATGGTTTAACAGGTGGAGGCCACTGACATTTTTCCCTCCTCATCTTTTCTGACTGTTTCTTCACTAGTTTTGCATTTGGCTACAGTCAGTGTCACTACTGGTAGCACGAGGTGATACCTGGACCCTACAGAGGTTGCACAGGTAGTCCAACTTCTCCAGGATGGCACATCAATACGTGTCATTGCCAGAAGGTTTGCTGTGTCTCCCTGCACAGTCTCAAGGGCATGTAGGTGATTCTAGGAGACAAGCAGTTACTCTAGGAGAGCTGGAGAGGGCCATAGAAGGTCCATAACCCATCCGCAGGAACAGTATCTGCTCCTTTGGGCAAGGAGGAACAGGATGAGCACTGCCAGAGCCCTACAAAATGACCTCCAGCAGGCAACTGGTGTGAATGTCTCTGACCAAACAATCAGAAACAGACTTCATGAGGGTTGCCTGAGGGCCCAAATGTCTACTGCGCCCTGTGCTCACTGCACAGCACCGGGGAGCTCAATTGGCATTTGCCATAGAATACCAGAATTGGCAGGTCCACCACTGGCGTCCTGTGCTTTTCATAGATGAGAGCAGGTTCACCCTGAGTATATGTGAAAGACGTGAAAGGGTCAGGAGAAGCCGTGGAGAATATTATGCTGCATGTAACATCGTTTAGCATGACTGGTTTGGTGGTGGGTCAGTGATGATCTTGGAGGCATATCCATGAAGTCGACTCACAGACCTCTACAGGCTAGACAACGGCATCTTGACTGCCATTAGGTATCAGGATGAAATCCTTGGACCCATTGTCAGACCCTACGCTGGTGCAGTAGGTCCTGGTTTCCTCCTAATGCACGACAATGCCCGGCCTCATGTGGCAAGAGTATGCAGGCAGTACCTGGAGGATGAAGGAATTGAAACAATTGAATGGCTTTCACGATCCCCTGACTTAAACCCAATAGAACATCTGTGGGACATTATGTTTCGGTCCATTAGGTGCCGCTTAGGTTGCTCCTCAGACTGTACAACAGCTCAGGGATGCCCTCATACAGATCTGGGAGGAAATGCCACAAGACACCATCCGTCGTCTCATTAGGAGCATGCCCGACGTTGTCAAGCATGCATACAAGCTCGTGGGGGCCACACAAGATACTGAAAAGCATTTTGAGTAGCAGAAATTAAGTTTTTGAAAAAATGGACTAGCCTGCCACATCTTCATTTCACTCTGATTTTAGGGTGTCTACACAATTCAGCCCTCTGTAGGCAGAAAACTTTTTTTTCCATTAAAAGACTTGGCATCCTTTTGTTCCTAAGACATTGCCCTGTCGTTATTTGTATAGATATCCAACTTCATATTGAGATCTGATGTATCTAATGTGTTTCTTTAAAGTGTTCCTTTAATTTTTGTGAGCAGTGTATATATGTGTATATATAAATATATGTGTGTGTGTGTATATATATATATAATGTATGTATTTTTGTAGTGAAACATTTTGTAGTTACTGGCTACTGTGTATATTATAACACATATGGGCCAGGCTTATCTCTGCAAGACTTTGGTTTTATTTTGTATTTTTGCTTCATTTGACTTCCTTGCTATTCCAATCATGAATGCAGGCATTGTCCAACAGTGTGAGTTCCAGCAAACTATTCCCAAGTAGCACGTCTCCCCATGAGACCTCTTTTGGAGAAGAGATTGAAGTTCACAGTCTTCTGATTGTGGACCAACATACTTTTGAAGGTACATATTGATGCCTTATTGTCAGTTATGTTAAATTAGTGCTGTGGCACAGCCTTTTATTAAGCAGATTAAATGACAGATGTTTTAAAGCTCAATTACAGTACATCATGATGTTTCTCCAATAATCCTCTGTTCTTTTTATTTAGTTTTACATGCCCACCAATTCTTACAGAATGAGTATGCTTTAAGTCTTGTATCCTGCAAACTTGGGAAAGACCCCAACACTTACTTTGTAGTGGGAACAGCTATGGTGTATCCAGAAGAGGCAGAACCAAAGCAAGGCCGTATTGTGGTTTTCCATTATTCAGATGGTGAGTAATTGACAGAGTTTGTAGGAATATGGTGTGTGGATTAATGTGTGGAGTAGGAATATCATGTATGTCTGTTTCTGTGAAAACAGCCATGTCCTTCATGAAACGTGAATATTTTTCAGCTTTATGTTTCATTAGACAAACAGCCAGCATATATCTGCTTGTGTAAACATTTGTTTTCCTTGTACCAAATGTGTGTGTTTAGGTAGCTTAAATTCTTCATATTTTGTTATATGCAGCCTTATGCTGAAATCATTTAAATAGTCTTCCACATCAAACAACAGTCAATACCCAAGACTACCAAAACGAAAAACAGGATTTTAAGAAATTTTACAAATTCATTAAAATAAACTGAAATTTTACATTAACACGAGTATTTAAACTCTTTGCTGTGACACTTGAAATTTGGCACAGGTGCATCCTGTTCTATCGATCATTGTTTTGAAGTTTCTAGCCCTTGTTTGTGGCCCACCTTTGGTAAATTGCACATGAATATGAAAGGCACACACCTGTCTGTACAAGGTCCCACAGTGGCCATGTATATCAGAATAAAAGTCAAACCATAATGTTGAAGGAACTGCTTGCAGAGCTTAGAGACCAGAGTGTGTCGAGGCACAGATCTGGGGAAGCTACAGATGTTTGTATGGTTATTTTTATATATTTTAAGCTCTTATAAACTCTCCCACACTGTTTATAAATATTCCCCGCACAGTTATACAGCATAAACCCTTTATATTCTCTTAATTATTAGGTAAGATTCATTGAAATTATGTATGTAAACACACTGTTTATATACTACTCACAAACATACGTATCGTATATCATTGAGGAGTTTTATTTAATACGAAATACAGTTTTAAACATATTGTAATTGATTAGGTAATATAAAAATAAGTGAAAAATCTATAACATGTAAATGCTGTACATACAACCAAAATGTTATTTAAAGATACGGTAGAGCATCTCCGATGTCACATATGTTACAGCCATTAAGATGGATAGGCCACCAGCAATAAATACCTACAATGTAAGAAAAATTGTATAAAATGTGTGTACAGTTACAATAAACATACGTACATGTACTAAGTACGTAGAAAATTAGTTATGGGTACTCGCCAAAAATGACTGAACGACTTGTCCGATAACGATGAGTTTAATTTTACTGCACAACAAAGGAGAGCATTACAGGTCTTCTAAAGGAGCCTCTTCGGGCGATTGTGTAGCATTGCCGCCGTTCTTCTTCCGCCAGTCTTCAATCCAAATCCCTAAAGCAGATTCCATCCAGACTACCTCCTTATTACATCCATTTACAACTCGTTTTGCGCCCTGGTTAAAGGACACTGCGGCCGTAGATCTTATATTCTTTTCCTCCTTTTTAAATAAAAAGAATCGTGGAGTCATTGATGCTGTAATGGCGTCCTGCAGCCATGTAGCTGTTCCCTTACTTCAACATATCCAAAACTTTTACCTTTTCGGCAATTGTTAGCATCTTCCGTTGGCGCCTGGGCACGGCTCCTGAAGCAGTAGCAGGAGCAGATTGTTTTGGAACCATAACGAAGGGCTTGACTATGCACAAAGATAAACACAACAGTTAACTGTTTACACAGTGAAACACATTGATGCTGAAAGAGCGAGACGAGACTCCATGGCTGAGCATCAGAGAACCTGTCTGGAGATAGGAGATACTTTCAGAAGTAAAACATTAACTCCAGCATTCTACTAAATCTGGGCTTTTTGGTAGAGTGACCAAGGAACACTTGAAAACCCACTTGTAGTTTACAAAAAAACACCTAAAGGACTCTCAGACTATGTGAAACAAGATTCCCTGGTCTGATGAAACCAAGAATGAAGTGTTTCAGTTTTAAGAGTTCCATCTGCAGGAAACGAGGCACCACTCATGACTTTTGCAATACTGTTACTACTGTGAAGCATGGTGATGGCAGCATTATGCTATAGGGTTGATTTTCAGCGACAGGAACTGGGAGATTAGTCAGGATTAAGGAAAAGATGAGCAGAGCAATATACGCAGATGTCCTTAATGAAAACTTGCTCCAGAGCACTCTGAACCTTGGACTGGACCTTCTAACAAGTCAGTAACCATAACCATAAGCACAAAGCACAGGAGTTGCTTAGGGTCAACTTTGTGAATGTTCTCGAGTGTTCTAGCAAAAGCCCAGACTTGAACCCAATCGAACATCTCTAGTGGTACCTGAAATAGCTGTACACTGATGATCTTAATCCAACCTGACAGAGCTCGAGTGCATCAGCAGAGAAGAATGGCAAAAAAAACCCCAATAACAGGTGTGTGAAGCTTGTAATGTTATTCTTAAAAGACACAAGCTGTATTTGCTGCCAGTGGTGATTCAGCCTGTATTGAGTTAAGCTGATAATACTTGTATCAATGGGATTTTTTAATCAATTTGCAAAAAATTCTAAAATCTTGTTTTTGCATTGTATTCTGAGGTATTGAGTGTTCCTTGATGAAAGGAAAAAGTGAGTTTAAATGATTTTAGCACAAGACTGCAAAATACCAATATATAAAAAAGTAAAGGGGTCTGAATACTTTCAGAATAAACTGTGTGTTATACTGTATATAAAATATATATACCCATACTCTTAATATGGGTGTGTATATATTCATAAATATATATATATTCATAAATGACATTCCGTACCAGCAGCACTGCAGAAACAATTTTAAATTTTATATCTGTATTCAGAAAGTCATTGGTAGTGGTGGGCAAAGTTAGAGGCAAAAGTCTTCTGAAACACAGTGTTGAAATATTTTAAACCGTTTTGCTAGGACATGACTTTAAATAAGCATTTTCATTGAGATATATGTTATGATCTGCCCATTGCAAGGCATTTGCATGGTAAGAAATAAAAAATAAATGTGAACATATAACTTATAGAATTAGTTTGTTTCTTGAGTTTTTAATGGGCTTTCATCTGTTTTTACTGTATATGAAAATATTTTTTTAATAATTAGCATAATTCTAAAAGTAGTGTATTCTGTAATACAGTAGATGGCAAAAGAACAGTTTATTATCCATAAAAAAATCTTTTTAAGGTGTGGGGGTTGCCACTTATGCTGACGAGCCTAATATGGCTGTATAATTTAAATCCCCTCATTACTACCAGTTTTATATTTTGGTAGATTAAATAATAAAAGTTTTCATTACAAAATTTGAGGCTACTTTTTGTTTATACATTTTACCCATGGTTAACAAAAATATTACATTTACAAATTCACCAGGACAGTTCCAATGATTATTTTGAAAATCAATTAATTTGGTGATTATTTTGTTTAATCAATTATTTTGCTAAAAAGAAATTAGTTTTTTTCATTTGAGATTAAACTCAGGCTTGTATAAAATCTTCAGATTTTTGTATAACTATTTGTAGATATTTTTACTAAAATATAGTTTTTTATAAAACATTTTTATACAATAATAAATTCACAAAAAAGTAAGTCAGTCATTATCCAACCCGCTGTATCCTAACACAGGGTCACGGGGGTCTGCTGGATCCAATCCCAGCCAGCACAGGGCGCAAGGCAGGAACAAATCCCAGGCAGGACGCCAGCCCACCGCAGGACGCACGCACGCACACACACTCACACACACACATACCAAGTACACATCAGGGACAATTTAGGATCACCAATGCACCTAAGCTGCATGTCTTTGGACTGTGGGAGAAAACCGGAGCACCCGGAGGAAACCCACTCAGACATGAGGAGAACCGGGAAGCGAACCCAGGTCTCCTTACAGCGAGGCAGCAGTACTAAAACTGCACCACCTTGCCGCCCTTCACAAAAAAGTAATAAATAAAAATAATACAGTTAGAGTAGCACTTCTGTCTATGGCTATGCAATGAACGCAAACACAATTTCCTTAAAAAAACAGTTTTCAATTAACTAACTTAACTTGCAATAATGTGGCTTATGTATTCAGAATCACATTAAATCAGCACTTCAAAATTTAAAATGTAATATATTATACCTTTTTTTTTGTTTCTGTGAAAGAGACTGTTTACCATGTAAATATCTGACCTCCAAAATATTCCACCCCAGAAGATTCTGTTGCACCATTGTGACTTTATTAGCTTTTATAAGTCTGCAGCAATGTTTGAAATTAGTTTATCACAGTGAACATGTTGGTTGGTTTGAGTTGGAATCACTGCTGCACTTGCTGCTATGTACTACCTGTATGGTGCTGAAGTCTTTGACTTTCTTTGAACATGGGATTGATTTGTATTTAAAAAAGAAATCTTTTTCTCCTCAGACTGGGACTTCTGTTTCTTTGCATTCATTTTTTGTAAGCACACATGCTTCTAACTTTACATGTGTTTGCAAGCGTGCAATACATCACCATAATTTAGCAGAGTGACTGCATCAAAAAACACCCAATTACGGCAAGTGAAATTCAGAACATTTACTGGCTAGTGGCTAACAACACATTTTTAGTCAACTAATATAAAATTCTGTCACATATGCAAGTTTTTTATTTGCATTGTAGATGGCTGAAATGTGATTCAGATTAGTCATTTCAAACAAAGTTTTGTCTTTGCCTAACTATAACTGTGTTCATATATCTGTATCACAAAACGCTGAAGAAACATTCAAATTACTGGGATGATGGTTTCTTTTCCTCCTCTACAGAGGCTGTAATGGTGTGTTTCCTTTTTAAATTTTCATGCATCACCATTCGGCTCACATGCCATACGAGGTCAGACCTACACATATTTTGCAGCTCACAACCTTTTTTTCTGTGTTCAGAGTAGAGTACTTTCTACTCTGGAAGTCTTTTGTTGCAGCGTCTTTTCTGTCATATGCTTATGATCTGCCATTTTTCAAATGGGTTCACAACTTAATGAAATAGTGACACAATTGTGTGCCACAAAGTACTCTGCCTAATGTTGTAATTGATTAAAAGTGATGTGTTACCAATGTTTTATATAATCAAATATAACCAATAATGATGATTACTTTTTGCAGCCCTAATTTATTTTTCATTTTCAACTCTTGACTGCTTTTTTTTTTTCTTCATAGTAGCCTTTTTCTTCAGTAAAGCAAACTTTTTGTGAAAAAATCTAAAAAAAATGTCTGTTACAGAAATATGTAGAAAATACACAACTAACAAATGTTTTAACACTCTACATGACAGTTTTGAAGCAGTCAAAACTTTTTGCAATATGTGTTGCACCACTTCTCCTGTCTTTTAGCATCAATCTAATTGTCCATTTCTTCTGACAGCTCAGAATCCTCATCTGACATTTCAGAGTCACCAACAATACACAAACCCTCTACTGCTGAAGTGCTAGTTTCTCTTTTTTTCCTAATGTCAATAACTTTTCCAGTATTTACTACCATGTAGTAAAGAAAATTAATCTCTGAAATGTATGTGATGTAGTTAATCTTATGGTCTTCACAGTCATCTAGTGAATAAAAATACCTTCTAAATGGCTTCTTTTTGTTTAGCCTTTCACCCCCTTGACTTTTGTTGACACCTTCCCTAAAAGATCAAAGGAGGTAATCCAATTTAATGTTGTACTATGTACCAATTGTGATGTTTTTACATCAAGGTGTTTTACACCAAATCCCTGCTCAGTTATTACAGCAATTTTACGCTCTATGTAAATGTAACCACATTTTAGTCGCCTAAATACTGCAAATTGTATACTGTTGTCTGTAAAATACATTAAAAGATGCTGACTATTGATCAATTGGTTTTCTGATTCAAAATTCTTTTTTTAATATAAATACTATTAAAACCTTTTTCAAGTAGTTA
Source organism: Polypterus senegalus (assembly GCF_016835505.1). Lineage (NCBI taxonomy): Eukaryota > Metazoa > Chordata > Cladistia > Polypteriformes > Polypteridae > Polypterus > Polypterus senegalus. The sequence goes on from NC_053154.1 coordinate 178,041,005, forward strand.
CCATTACTACTCAGTGTTTGCATGTTGTTCATATGCATTTCTCATGCTTACCTTTGTCAAAAATGCACTACTATGCAAACATAACACTTAGATGAACATAGAGTTCAGTAAAGATGAGAAAAAAATAGCCTACAGTGTCTTTGGATCTATTTAAATGGCTGCCTTTGGTTTACCATTTTAGTGCCACACACACTGTTTTCCTTATGTCACTTCATCATTTACATCTCTACTCCGATTGTCTCTGCATTTATTATTATTTATGTTCCTCTAAAAGTACTAAAGACCACCCTATTATAGGGATAGCATGGTTTAGCTTTTTTCTTTGTTTGTTTCCCTGACCAAGTGGCTCTTTCCTTACTCAGCTTTGTGTCCACTCAGATAACCTCTCTGTCGTGCTTATCTTAGTGCCTCTGTCTTATGGTCTTAAGAGGCATGCCACACATTACCTATGCAACATCTGCTTGCTATCCCTTTGTACCCACCCTGATATATGTGGGGCCTCTGTTGCTGCCAGTCTTTGGTGGGATTCTGGTGGCACCCTTGCTCTGATAGCCTATTGTCACATGGTTGCCACTTCACAACATATGTATTGTGCACAAAGCATTCGTAAGTCCAGTGTCATTTGCGTATTGACTTGCAAATCATTTCCTCATGATTTGTACATTGCTGTTCTAGTGAAATGCTCTCCTGGATCATGCTTTACCACTTATAAATGTTGAGTCTGTGGTTTGTGGTGTTCAAGAAAAAGAGACATTATTTGTAGAAGTGTAGTGGACATAACTGATAGAATCTTTAGGCCGGAGATCTTAGAGTTCCTTCATGTAAGTAAACCAATTTATATAATGCTATAGTTCACTTCTTTGAAGTACTTTGCTGTGTGATATTGGTGATTTCTCATTAGAGCACTATGCTACTGAATTAACTAAAATATCCTTCCTTTCAGGAAAACTCCAGACAGTGGCAGAAAAAGAAGTCAAGGGTGCTGTTTATTCCATGGTTGAATTTAATGGGAAGCTACTGGCAAGCATTAACAGTACGGTAAGTATATGATTAACACCAGCTATTTGGCATTTGCATAACAATCATAAATAATTTTACATAATTTATTTTTATATTCAGCATTAAAAGGTTAAAGTTTCCTTGTTCATAATATCTTCAAGCTGAAGGAGTTTGTGATAAAATATTTCAGTATTGTAAACCCTAGTATAATCAATTCACACAAAAGAGCTGTGCATAAACCTGTTCTTTTAATTTTTTTATGTTTTACTAGTGTTTTATTTTTTCTTTTAAGCTTTGGGTTTTAAACTTCATTCGTGGGGCCTCATTTATAAGCTGCATACACAAAAAAAGTAGCTGAAAATGTGCTTACTCAATTTCCCATGCCAAATTTTGGGATTTATAAAAGAAAACATGAGGGGGAACGTGTGTATATTTACTGCTATAAAGTATTGGAGTAACCTTTTTTTAAGTTGTTTTATACATTACCTTGCTGGTTTGGCATATTTTCTTTCTTCATAGTGACATACAAACTTGAGTATACAGCATTATTAAAGTTTTCAGACAAATATTCTTGTTTTTGTTTTGAGTTACAGGTTGGAACATGTTATGGCTAGATGATAGAATCATGGGTGGCATGGTTGCACAGTAGTAGTTCTGCATTCTTGCAGCCATTAAACCAAGGTACATATCTAGAATGATCAACACTTGATCAGCCAATTTTGAGATATCAGCCTTAAAAAGCTGGGGCACATTCGAAGGAATTGGTATTTTTTTTTTTTCATTGGTACATCATATAGTAAAAACCTTGTGATGTTAACCCTTCTTAGTTTTCATTTATATATAGGTATACTAGCTAAAGTCCCTGGAATCCCCTGGGTATAAATAAACAGGAAGAAAAAAGTTTTTTAGAAATTCATCATGGCCAGACACAACCCACGATTAGGCAAAGAATTCGTTAACCAGAAATCCAGAAAGCACTGTACATACTTATGATCTTAAATCAGATTCTACTTTCTCTATGGCAATGATGGTTTGTTCTCATTAGTGCCAGCACACAACTGAATACAGTAATCCCTCGCTATATCGCGCTTCGACTTTCGCGGCTTCACTCTATGACGGATTTTAAATGTAAGCATATCTAAATATATATCACAGATTTTTCGCTGGTTTGCGGATTTCTGCGGACAATGGGTCTTTTAATTTATGGTACTTGCTTCCTCAGTTTGTTTGCCCAGTTGATTTTATACAAGGGACGCTGTTGGCGGATGGCTTAGAAGCTACCCACTCAGAGCATGTATTACATATTAACTAAAAATCCTCAATGCTATAAGATATGCTTCCCGTGCGGTGCTCGATTGTTTGCTTGTCTCTGCCTCTCTCTCACCCTCTCTGACGTTCTCTGCGCCTGACGGAGGGGGTGTGAGCAGAGGTGCTGTTTGCACAGAAGCTGTTTGCCTAGTGGATACGAACGCACCTCTAAGAAATGCCGGCCGCTTTATCGCGGTGCTTCCAAAAAACACACTTATTTATTTTTTGATTGTTTGCTTTAATCTCGCTCTGTCTCTCTCTCCGACGTTCTCTGCGCCTGACGGAGGAGATGTGAGCAGAGGGGCTGTTTGCACAGAGGCTGTTTGCTTAGAAGATACTGACGCTCCTCTAAAATGCCCGGCAAACTTAAAAGCACACGTATTGATTTTTTGATTGTTTGCTTTTCTTTGCGAGCGCTCTCTCTCTCTCTCTCTCTCTCTCTCTGAAATTCTCTGCTCCTGAAGAGAAGAATATATATTTGCATTCTTTTAATTGTTAGAAAGAACTGTCATCTCTGTCTTGTCATGGAGCACAGTTTAAACTTTTGACTAAAATGTGTTATTTCATGTCTAGAGGGCTCTAATAATGTTAACAGTGTGGGAGAGTTTCTAAGGGCTTAAAATATATAAAAATAACCATACAAACATATGGTTTCTACTTCGCGGATTTTCATCTATAGCGGGGGGTTCTGGAACGCAACCCCCGCGATCGAGGAGGGATTACTGCAATGTTTTACAATATGATTAAATAAAAATAACATGTTGAAGACAACTTTCGTGCCTTCTGACCTTTGTAGTATTTGCTTGAAATAAGACAGGTGTGAAGGGTGCTAACACACAGGCGCAGAAGATTGCATTTGAAAAGTGTGCTTTATTATTATTATTTTTTTTAATAGTTTGGACATTTTATTTTAATATTACATTTTTTGCACTTAGTTTTGGCTATGTATTGTATAAAATTGGCACTTTGATAATAATAAAATGTGATGTGTAGTCACAGGTGGAATTTAAATGGGGGCTGAGGTGTTTGACTCCACTAGTGGATGTGCTAGTCAATGGTTTTTGGACACCAGGCTGGAAGAAATGCATGAATCTACTGTTTTATTATGTTGTTTACAAATTTTAATTATATGTAGCTGGGATTGGCTCCAGCAGACCCCTGTAATCCTGTGTTAGGATATAGCGGGTTGGACAATGAATGACTGACTGACTGTAGTTAAATTGCTCAGAAACTGTAATATTGTGTGCTGCTTTAAAGCATCATCAGAAAGGCACAGTCATTAAGAATGGCTTATTCCATGTTGTAGCGCCAGGTCACAGCAGTGCTCATAGACGCCTAATGTTGAGGGATTATAGCTCTTTTTGATAGTTTGCTCGCTGTTGTGACACTAGATGGAATTCGTATGTGACTTTGCCAGGCTTGGTGTTGTAGCTTGCACTAGAGGCTGCTTATTTGCCTGATGGAATGCCAGCTCATAGTATGGGCGATTCATTCCTTAGAAATGTGAAAGAAACTAAACCACCTTTCCTTCTTTCAGCTAGTGAAGGTCTAGTTTTTTTGTTTGCACGCAAGAAATTATTGGAACAAACCAGCTCTGTGCTTTGGATTTAATAACGGGTGCTAGCCAGTGAATTGATTTTGTAATTACACTGGTTTTCAGCAGTGCAGTAAAGATAATGTTCAGTACACACAGTACATAATACAAAGTAGCCTGAGCCTGTTGAGATATATCAAAGGTGGGTGATTGCTGCTCGACATTAGAATTTGATTAGCAAGTATTTTGTAATGCATTTGTGTAATATTTCAGTAACATTTTTATCTTTACTAATAAAAGGCAAAGCCCTCAATGACTCATTGACTCACTCACTCATCACTAATTCTCCAACTTCCCATGTAGGTGGCAGGCTGAAATTTGGCAGGCTCATTCCTTACAGCTTACTTACAAAAGTTGGGCAGGTTTCATTTCGAAATTCTATGCGTAATGGTCATAACTAGAACCTATTTTTTCTCCATATACTGTAATAGACTGCAGCGCGATGGCCGTGGGAGGCAGAGTTGTGTGTCGCGTCATCACGCCTCCCACGTAAATCACATTAACTGACTGTGAAGGCAGTACGTAGAAAACAAGGAGGAGCTCCAAAGAGCGCTGAAGAAAACATGCATTATACAATTGAGAAGGCAGCGAAACAATAAGAAGCGAGCGAGTGACGCATACAAGCATATTCATAAGTGCAGCTACTGCGGAAACAAAGCATGGTGTAAACCATAAGTTTAAATTAAGTTTATAGACAGGCTGCCACTGGCGTTTGTCATGCCCACTACTAATACGATATTTACGGGATACAAGTTTAATGAGAGGACGCAGGGTATAAACGAGAGTTTTGATCACTTTGTAACTAAGTTAAAATTGCTGGTGAAGGACTGTGCTTATGCAAATTCCGAGAGACTGTTTGTGGGGGGGTTGACGTCATAATCTCCCCTCCCATTCATCTCATTTCAGTCACTTCATTTCGCTCTGAGCTGAGCTCCGCAGCTAACGCGATCTTGCGGAAGCAACTTTGTGACGCTGCCACCAAATACCCACAGAAAAATCCACAAATTAATACACACGCTGTCTCTAGGGTTTCTCCACACTCTGAATCCTCCAGGCACTACTGAGCATAATCTAATTTTGAGGGTTGGGACACCACTAATATTACTGAAAACCTTATAGCCACCGAGACTTTGTAACGGTATGAGACTTCAGGTCACGTGTCTGCAAAAGAACCTAATTGAGGCAACTATTTTTACTGGCAGTTGCTCAGGGGAGAGAATTTGTATTCCTCGCGTCCCCATTATACTCTCTGATCTCCCATTTCAATTCAAATGCCTCCAATTTCCAGTAAGGCTCTGCTTCGCGATGACAATAAGTCTAGGGACAGACCCTAAAAAAGGTTACATTGACAATCATGTTATGTTATTTTTAAAATGTTTCCTTTTCTTAGCACAAGCACAGCTGAGAAGCTTCGATGCATGTGCTCCATAACGCGTTAAAAAATAATGCATTTAATCACACTTTGCATTCCAAGCTAAGGGGAACTTTTGTCAATGCATGATTTCCTGGTACATCGATTACATTGATGCACACATCAGAGCTACAAAAATGGAAGAGTCTGAAGAAAGCACGTTGCTAGGACTGATCGAAGGCAAATTTCATTTCAAAAGACTACCCGACAGAAGCCTTGATAAAAGCGTGGTTTTGTGCAAACTGTGCAAAAAGGAGTTTGCAGACCACCAAAGCACTTCAACCTTCCGGTACCATCTAAATGCAAAACATGTTACAGCGAGCACAGAAACTCTGTATGCTGTTAGCACTAGCAGTGTGAGTTCGAGTACCAACAAAAGGTGTTGGCAGCCCAAACCTGATGAAATGACTGGCTTCAGGACCAAAATTAGTAAGTCAACATCGGTCAAACATACAAATTCTCTCGCAAAATGGATTGCTTTGGACTGTAGACCACTAACAGTGGTGGAAGATAGGGGGTTAGAAAATGTGCTACAATTAGCGTCAGGTGATCCAACTTTCCAACTACCGTTCCGAGAGACTATTTCAAGTAAAATTTAACAGCTTTATGACACTGAAAAGCAAGCAAATTTAGATGCATTACAGAAATCGGACTTTGTGGCTATTACTGGGGATCATTGGACTTCCGTGACCGTTACTAATTTTACTTACATCTAATTACAAAATGTTCAATGATCACACTGTTTTAGCCTAATGTACAAAATAATTTCGGCAAACGTTACTCAGAGTTTAAAGGTGAACATGGTCAAATTACCTTTTATGTTTCTGCCTTATTTTTTTAAGAAGAAAAACTGCACTTTATGTTGACATTTTTCTTATTATTTAAAGACAATACCATTCTGAACATTAGTACTTAGAATACCACTTTATTTTTAAGTCTGCCCAATTTTAGCCAGGGATGATATTTTTGTTTCTGGTTTGAATTGAAATGCATTTTAAAAGCATTTTTTTCAGAAATTAAAAGAGCTTGAGTTTACAATATTCATGTCCATGTCTATTATTTGATTCTGTCGCCCACTAAAACCCTTTTACATTAAAAAACATTTGGCGCTTTGGGGCAAATTTACTTGTGCGATTACATGCGATTAATCAAGATTAATTAATTACAAGGCCTTTTATTTTTTTTAATCGAGTCCCACCACTAATATATATATATATATATATATATATATATATATATATATATATATATATATATATATATATATATATATATATGTATATATATATGTATATATATATGTATATGTATATATGTATATAGTTATACATACACACACTCACACACATATATACATATGTATGCATATATATATATATATATATATGTGGATGTATATTTTGTGTGTGTGTGTATGTATATATATATATATATATATATATATATATATATATATATATATATATATATATACAGTAATCCCTCCTCGCTGGGGTTGCATGCGTGAATGAAGGGCTTGACTATGCACAAAGATAAACACAAAAGAGCACAACTCTTTACACAGCGAAACACGCTTGATGCTGAATGAGCGAGACGAGACTTCCTGGTTAACACTGCATTCAGCAAGCAGGAACTTAACTGCGTGTTCTGATTGGTTAGCTTCTCAGTCAGGAGAACTTAACTGCGTGCTCTGATTGGTTAGCTTCTCAGTCATCAGCCAATAGCGTCCCTTGTATGAAATCCATTTACTGTAATGGAGATGAGCTTGAACGCCGTGGGGGCGGAGTTCGCGGTGACATCATCACGCCTCCCACGTAATCACGCAGTACATAGAAAACCAGGAAGACCTCAAAAAAGCGCTGAAGAAAACATGCATTATATAATTGAGAAGGCAGCTAAACAATAAGAAGCGAGCGAAAGTGACATATACAACCATGTTCATGAGTTCTGCTACTTGAAACAAAGCACATGTAAATCTACACTTTAAATTAAGTTCATAGACAGGCTACGCTGGCTTGTAATTTAGTGCCTGCCCATATAAGGTCAGTCCGTCAGCGGCAATCCAATAGCAAACTCCCACTAAATATTCACGGGTGAAGGACTGTGTTTATGGAGAGGAAGATGAGATGGTCAGGGTGGTGTTTGACACAAACTCAGCGAAACTGCGAGAGAAAGTTTTAAGTGCCAGGACTAAGGTAACATTAAATACAGCCATGGACATAGCACCAGATGGCACCAGCACAGCTGGGAACCTTCGATGCATGTACACCGAGCGGCTCACGTGAACTGACGCAGTGCAGAGATAAAAGGCAACAGTTCCATAGAGCCCTTAACAAAAACCGAATTACACAATTGAAAAGGCAGCAAAAAATATGAAGCGTCTGATAAGCATATTCATAAATCCAGCTACTGCGGGAAACAAAGCACACGGTGGAAAAAGTCAATGTCCCGCTAAAGGAAGACAGTGTAAAAAAAAATGTGCACGCAGTGTGTCACGTCTCAGATAAAGAAGAAGACGAGCTGTTTATTGATGCAGTAAGAAACGAATCGATGAAAGAAGCCTGTCATCTTTACAACGATTGACAAACACGGAATGTAACTTGAACACAACACATCCTACAAATACGAGCCTGATTGAAAGAAATAATGATAATCAAATCCTTGATGACAGCAACACTCAGTAACACTCACAAAACAAATACTGTATATTGACAGTCATGTTACGTTATTTTTAAAATGTTCCTTTTCTTTTCTAGCTTTTTAACTCACTACTTCTCGCATATATATATATATATATATATATATATATATATATATATATATATATATATATATATATATATATATATATATATATATATATATATATATATATATATATATATATATATATATATATATATATGTATATATATATCCCGATCTACATACTCGAATAATGGATACTTTATTCGCCATCAATGATTGTTTTGGTAAAGCCATACTCAGTGTATTCATTAGATGAACGGTAAAAAAGTAAGAGCGAGGGGAGGA